>NW_003546260.1:80538-86189 GCF_000090795.2 Amphimedon queenslandica | reverse complement strand
GGAAAGGAGAGAGATGAGTAGATCAAAGTATATTGCAAGGAACAGATAAACTAGAATTGATGATGGAAATATCAAAGAAACATCTTGATAGCGCATCACGTGGTCTCTTAGTCTCGCGTAGCCAGTCCACGCCCTCCGTACCTGCAGGTACGGAGGGCGTGGTCTGGCTACGCGAGACTAGTGGTCTCTAGCTCTAGCGAGCACCGCCCACAAGCGGAGGAGTGGCTGCTGCTTCCTGCAGAAATGGAATCTCTTCTTGATTCTCGTCCTAGTTTGCCAGAGCTCATGTATGAAGTGTCCTTTGAATCTAAATGGTACGACATTGGTGTAATGTTGGGTTTGGAATCAGACAAGTTAGACGCAATCCGTTATTCTTCAGTCAGTGAAAGAAACAAAACTAGTGACATGTACAAGCTGTGGCTGGATTCTAAACCGCAAGCAACTAGGAGAGAGGTTATAAAAGCACTGGAAGATATGGAGCTCAACAGACAGGCTACCAAATACAAGAAGAGTCTCAGAAAGCAAAGCATTAAAAACAGTAAGTGCATTTTGTCAAGGACTACATAATAGAAATAGCTCCAAACTTTATTATTAAAATCATTGAATGAATACTCATTGCATAGTTGTTACATTATATTTATATCTTTATTTTAGCTACCTTGAGACCAAGACCTACCCAACCAGTACCTACAAAAAGTTCTGTAATGCTACAACCACATATATATATAGTAGCAGTTATAATTATAGCATTTTCTTTATTAATAATTGTACGTTCACCACCTCCTGATACATGTACACCAATTATACCAGGAGTGATTGAACAGTATGGGTCAGAATTACGTGAGAAATATATTGAGACTTTAACTAAATATAAGGACCCAAAATATAATAAATATCCTACAGTAGGTCCAGTTTCTGTGCATGTTCCATTCATACCCTTAATATCAATTGTAGTTAAAAGTGTCACCAAATCAACTGCTGAATGGTTACTCAGTACAACTCCTAATGATATCATTCACATTCAAAGTGAATTTAAAATTCAAATTGAGGATATATTAAAGCCAGTATCACATAAACAACTAAAGTTTGTACTAATTGAAGGAGAGCCTGGAATTGGAAAGAGTACATTAGCTAAAGAGCTTGTGTTACGATGGGCCAATAGATCTGATGCATTAATGAACAATTATGACATTGTTTTTCTTATTCAGTTGCGCTTTGAAATTTACCACAAAGCTACAAGTATTGAAGATCTTTTTGTCAATTTGGATGACCAAATTATTAATATGACAGACTTACATGTAAAAATTAAAAAAAGAAAAGGAGCAGGTATCCTATGGATATTAGATGGCTTTGATGAGCTTCCAAGTCATTTAAAAAACAATTCCATTCTTATGAAACTTATAAAAGAGGACATTCTTCCCAAGTCAACAGTTATAGTTACCAGTAGGCCTGTTGCTTGTGATCATTTGCTTCCTTTTTTACATGAACACAACTCAAAACGTATCAGTGTCAGAGGCTTTGACTCTACTAAGATAGAGGAATATGCTTTAAAATACTTTAATGACAAAGACAAAGCTTCAATGTTTCATTCCTATTACAGTGGTAATCTTGTGATTGAGAGCATGCTTTATAATCCACTGCACTGTTTTATAGTATGTACAATATTCAATGACTTAATAGTTGCTAATAATGAACAATATCCAACAACAATGACATTACTCTACAATCACTACATTCGTATCTTACTCAAGAGGCACCTCATTGATGCAGGACTCATATCAAATCAGGACTATAAAATGCCTCAGCGTTTGATGCTTGAAACTGATTTCAATAGTCCTCTGCTACATAGCATTTGGAAAAACTTTTCTCTTCTTTCTAAAATAGCCTATGATGGTGTGATAAAGCAACAATATATTTTTGGAAAGGAGCTTCACAGTGTCACTAAACTGAGTATGATGGATACGATTGTTAATTTTCTTGTTTTTGAAAAAGATGAGTCAAGTAGCTTTTTACACACTACACTTCAAGAATACTTTGCTGCAATTTATCTTCTTAATAACAAGCCAAAAATTAAAATTAAGAGTCATGAATTTGTAGAATTACATTCAAACCTTAGGGTTGTTTTTATTTTTTATGTTGGAATCTGCAAAATGACAGGCAGAAAACTGGATTCTACAGTGTTGCATATTTTAAAGCAAAATATGACTCAACCTACTATAAATGATGACAAATATGTAGAAATTGGCAGTATAATGCTTGGATGTCTCTATGAAGATGATTCATTAATGCCTGTCAACCATTCATTATACTCTGCAGACTCATCCAGTACAAATTTTAATTATTATATTTATGGCCATCTGATTGCACTTCACAATATTACGTATATGATTCAATTCTACAATTCAGATCAAATAAAAGCATTCAACAAGGGACTTCGATCTCATTTTTCTTTTAGAGGAAAACTATTACTTACATTTATAATCAAAGACACTAATGAGAGGCAAAAAGGATTTAAAGAGCTACTACATATGCCTAGTCATTTAGTAATTGAAATCTTGATTTTTCCATCAAATGATTCAGAGATTTCTGAATTTTGTCAAATAATTTCTAGATTTCCACTACTGCAAGAGGTTGCATTTTTTACTCCTGATTTGCAATGGTCTTGTAATACAACTTCAGAAAACCCTTTTCTAAAACTCAAAAAGCTAAATAAACTAAATATATTAGCCATTAACCCACAGGAAAATGATTTTGCAAGAATTCAACAACTTATTGCTCCTGGTAGGCCACTGAAACTATTAAAAGTGGAAAGTTATGGTCCTTATAATAATATTTTAAACATAATAAAAATGCAGACATCTCTGGAAGAATTAACAATTCAAGATGGCGTTGATGCACACAAGCATGGAACTGAAACATTCATTTCAGTTCAGAGCCTGAGACCATCAGCATATCAGCATATTATATGGACTAAAAGTACTAATAATCTAATGGTTGACTACTTTGAAAAGTTTTTCTATCACATAAACATAAGAAAACTACCAAAAATACAACTATCTTCATTTACCTCATTTACTTACTTCAAGACTAGCAAGAGCAATCATTATCACAAGGGTATGGACATGTGGGATAATTGGATTTGTGCGAATGTCACTGTGCACTCGGAATCAGCAACATTTAAGCTAAACTACTTCATTGATGCTTTTAGTGAGTGCATTATTTTATTAAAGAAGTTACCAGTAAAAAGAATTAGCAAACCAATAACAAAAAAATTGAACAGTAGCTTCACATGTACATGTGGTGGCATTGTCAAAAAAACAAGATTCAGTATATGTAGAATAAGCAATTTTGAAGATAAATCATGCCACAATACAGAATTTCATTCAGCTAAGGAATTTATTTATAACATCTTACTCTTCTCAATTATCATTACGTTACACATGCTATTGAATTATTAATAGATTTATATACATGTACTACAGTGTATGTAAATTTAAAAGATTTTTTTCAAACTATCTCATTAACTCGCCAACATAAACTATCATACATACACCAGTGCAAAATGACATAATAATAATAATACTAATAATAATAATAATAATAATGATGATGATGACGATGATAATAATAATAATAAATGAATTAACAGACACAATGTCCCCCATACAAAAACACTTAAGTGGCATACAAACCTATCATTATGTCAATCAGGTGATACTAGCTCCATATCATATACATTTTAACTTGTTCAATAAACTCTGTATCCCCTTCTCTTTAGCTAGTTCAGATCCTAGTACCTTCATTATTTGACTAACATACAACCAGACATCATTAATAAGATTATCTACACATGAAGGAGAGTTACTGTGACCCATGTACATTCATTGGTTTATTAGTATAATTAGGATTGATGCAGTATACAAGATTTATGAGTAATGTGCATGAGTTTGGTAAACAACTAGTATAGTCTATTTTTAAGTATGGGTGTGGCTCGTTACTATAAATAACAGCTATAAATAGTAACATATTCCTCTATCTTACACTATACAATACATTACCATACGGTTGATAATTTTCGTAGGGCAGTAACTTTTGTTAATTTCACAGTTCATTTTTATCCACAAAATTTTAACCCCTGCCACCCATGTATGAAAAACTAATTAACAAGCCATTCAGAGCTCTAACTACTATTTTTCAAACCAGTAGAGGAGCCAGAGTCTTTTTCTGTTACTCCATATTCTACTATAAGCCATGTATCAGAATCTAGTGCTGTAGATCCAAGCGAAAAGAAGTTTGTAACTGCCAGCCACGAACATTTATACACACAAATATTAGCTTCTAAAAAAATTTGGAGAAAATGCGAAAATATTGGACTCTCAAAAATTACCAACAATACGGTATATGTACATGTAAGTGTCCTTACTTCTTTATTGCTGGTACTGTCAGGTGTATTTTCATCTGATAGTGTAGACTGTATTTTGAAATGTGCTGTATGATCAGTACACAGCTGCTAGCTCTTCTGATTGAGGCAGCTGTTGTACATAAATTAGAACTAAAAATAAAATAAATAAATTTTAATACAAAATAATGTGTATGTGTGTTATTTACCTGATGATTTACTGTGACATGTTGCATTAGACCTTTTAACGAGGAACTTTAAAATTGAGGTTACTTTCAGAATGCCTTCAAAATGCTCACAGACAATCTACCAAAAGAAAATAAAATAAAGTTACATGTACACTATTACTTACCTGAGTGTATGATATTATATCCATTTAATAATATTAATGTATAACTGTCCCTTTGTAGTATAGAGGCTTAAATGTTGTTTTACCTTCTCCTATAAATTAAATAAAAATGGAGGGACAAGAAAATGGTGCCCACCTGTACAAAGGCAGCAGAAATTCTTACAGGTCCTTGGTGCATCATTAATAGTTCAAAGACTATCTTCCCAGCTAAAGAGAAAGGAGAAAGATCAGTAGATTAAAGTATATTAAACATTATGATTAGACAATATCTATGATTAGACCATAAATATTAGCAATAATTATCCAGTATCCACTCTTGATATTAGACTTTACACATTCATCTGGAGGAGTGGCACTTATGGCACGCCTACATAGATCTGCGCTATCGCTAGCTGCATAATATTGGTTTTAATAGAGAAAAATGGCAGAAACAGACAAGTAAGTTGGTTTACATAGAAAATGATTTACTGGTTGCTTTACGCCAGACCAAAAAAGAAAGAGCTCCGTATAGCTATCATAGGTCAGTCTGTGTTTGGTCAAGAGGTGTACAGTCTGTTGAGGAGACAGGGAAAGAATGTTGTTGGTGTGTTTACGGTACCAGACAACAATGGTAGACCTGACCCACTGGCAGCTCAAGCTGAGAAAGATGGAACTCCTGTCTTTAAGATACCAAGATGGAGATTGAAAGGTTAGCCTACAGTAATAATTTGTAGTTTTCACATGAATCCTGGGATAGGTCAATTACTACCTGATGTGTATGAGCAGTATAAAAGTGTACAAGCTACACTTAATGTGCTACCATTCTGTACTCAGTTCATACCTATGGAAGTCATTGATGGAGCAGAGGAGGGATCCATTATATATCATCCATCTATTCTACCGAAACATAGAGGAGCATCAGCT
>NW_003546260.1:75430-77650 GCF_000090795.2 Amphimedon queenslandica | reverse complement strand
TTATTTGTATTTTATATTTTTGTATCTTTTATAATGCAGGGTCTATAGTTGGTCAAGGATTATGCGATCATATGGATGTCAGAAAAATTGGTTTCACTGGCTCGACTGAAGTTGGTAAAGGAATAATGAAGAGGTATTTGCACTATATGTTGTTGTTTTCAACAATAATAGCTACATGTACTTGTATTCATTTACTTTAACAAGCTCTTATTAATTGGAATTAATAAAATCATTATTGTGCAGAAAATGTACCATATTATAGCAAGGTTGCATAAGTTCTGCCAGTCATCTTGAAGTGAATCCTACTTACATGTAATGCAGCAAGTTACTAATTGTCAACGATTTGATACACAAGTTGCTCAGTCTAAGACCCTATACTATATAGGGAACTATGTAGGGCAAGGTATTTCACCCAAAATGATATCAAATAATTTCTCATGCAAAATTATAAGTTTGAGCTGGTTCCAATCATTATTACCAATTTTTAGCTTAAAAATTTTGCCAAAAACTCTCTAACCCCTGTACTACGTAATATTTTATCAAAAATGGTCAGGAGAAAAATCTAAATTTGTTTTTTAAGGTTTAGCTGATTTTGATCATGTTCTATGAATTTTCTCAAAATTTCGTCAAAATGAAAACCTGTACTAATTAAGTTTAAAATTTCAAAAAAGAACGAGGATTTACTCCATAGTTTGTGTTAATTCATTTTAAGCTATCCTATATGTATCAACTTCATGTAACATGTTTCAAGCTCAATTGACTCCTGTATAAAATATATTTCATAGTGTATGGTGGCCTTAAATCATGATCACACAATACATTGTTTTGATAACACATTGTTACCTCAAAACATGACAGAAAGTAATGCACTAAATGACTGATTTTAGCATAGTGCTCATGCAGCTTCTTTGCCAATTTGCTCAAAAATTGGACCAGAGACCCTGTCTTAGGGCATTCAAAAAATTACAAGAAAATAATTCTGCATTTTTATAATTTTTTCTGATACATATACGTGTACTTATTTTGCGTAGAAAGTTTGAGTTAATTCCAATGAAATTTAGATTTTTTTACAAATTTTTAAAGTTACTTAAATATTGGGCCAAAGTCCCTGTACTATAGTACAGGATCTTTGGCTTAATTTTCCCAAAATTAATATAAAAATTCTCCATTTTTATAATTTTTTCTAGTGCACATTCATGTGCATACGTTTCATAGAAAATTTGATCTGGTTTTAATCAAATTTGGATTTTTTACAAGTTTTTAAAGTTACTCAAAAATTAGGCCAAAGTCCCTGTACAGAGTTTTTGGCCAAATTTCAATAAAAATGAATAGAAAAGAATTTTTCATTTTTATAATTTTTTTGATACATATACATACCTTTACTGTGTATCATTTTTGAGCTGATTCTGATCAAGTTTGGATTTATTTATAAAATTTTAAAGTTGCTCCAAATGCCATGTACTGTAATAATAGTGCTTAGCATGCTTTTTGGGAAACCCTTCCAACAACAATCCTTATGTTTTAATGTAAATTGGCTTAGCTGGTACAATGTAGAAAGAAATTTGCATCAGAATTAAGATTAGAGTTATTGCTGGTATCATTTAGAACCTAACTTGCCTTTTTGTGTGATAAATACACTGTGAATCCTACTCATTCATTTTTTGTATGTAATCACTTGTACTTATTTTATTTTAGTTGTGCTGAGAGTAATGCTAAACGAGTATCACTTGAGTTAGGTGGTAAATCCCCACTCATCATCTTTAGGGATTGTGATCTTGATAGAGCTGTTAGACAAGTTAGATACAACACTGACCGAGTGTGTGTTTACTATTGAATCAGTCACTAGGTGCAGTGTTCTTCAATAAAGGGGAAAACTGTATTGCTGCTGGACGTTTGTTTGTTGAAAGACAAATACATGATGAATTTATTGAGAGAGTAATTGAAGAGGTTAAGAAAATGAAGATAGGTGATCCACTGGATCGTTCAGTATCTCATGGCCCTCAGAATCACAAGTAAACACTTTATTAGTAACTATTGCTCCTATTTGTGACAATAGAGCTCATCTTGATAGCTTGATACATTATATTAAGGTGGGAGTTGAAGAAGGAGCTAATTTAGTGTATGGAGGAAAGAGACTGGATCGTCCTGGTATAACTGTGTGTGTAAATATGTTTGTAAAGTGATTGTACCTCATGGTGTTAATTCTATGTATCTCTATTA
>NW_003546260.1:72133-74967 GCF_000090795.2 Amphimedon queenslandica | reverse complement strand
CAATAAAAAAAAAGAAAAAAAAACAGAGTGGAGATATCGGGGTTCGAACCCGAGGCCTCTCGCATGCAAAGCGAGCGCTCTACCGCTGAGCTATATCCCCGCACCTGTTCGGAATGGAATGAAATTCTCATTAAGTATCAATTGCAGACTAGTCGACTAAGTAATTTATACTGTTGTCATGACAACAAAGCGTGATCAACTTGCTTTGAAAGTGTAGTGAGAATTCGGGCGTTCCTGGTTTCTTGTCGCTTTGCTTCATCATGGGATGTGGCAGTTCTACTGCAGCAGTGCCACCTTCTTCTGAGCCTAATTCCAGTAAGCAAACTTCATGATTAAAATATCTGTTACTTTGTATTCTATAGCTTCTGCTAAAACTGAGTCAAAACCAAATGATGAGAATGGCAGTGCGGCTGAGAAACAAATGTAAGTTGATATTATCTATTTTCCCTAGTTCCTACACACAATGAGTCCCCCAAATGCTTTTCGTTCATTAAGATTTTATTTTTTTAGAGAGAAACCAACCCCAACCCGCGCTGCTCCTGATAACTATCCGGACCTCTCCTCTCACAACAACTGGATGGCAAAATGTCTCACCCCTGAAATATATGCTAAGCTTTCTACCCTGAAGACACCAAATGGTTTCACTTTGGATCGTGCTATTCAAACAGGAGTTGATAATCCTGGTCATCCATTCATCATGACAGTTGGAATGGTTGCTGGTGATGAGGAGTCCTATGATGTTTTTGCTGATCTTTTTGATCCTGTCATAGAGAAGAGGCACAATGGATACAAGAAGACAGACAAGCATATAACTGATCTTGACGCTTCTAAGCTTGAAGGAGGTGATGATCTTGATCCTAATTATGTCCTCTCTTCTAGAGTTCGTACTGGCCGTAGCATAAAGGGTTTGTGTCTGCCACCATTCAATTCAAGAGCTGAAAGGAGAGAAGTTGAAAAGATAGTCACTGCAGCTCTCAATTCTTTAGATGGAGAGTTCAAGGGAAAGTACTACCCACTGAGCAACATGACAGAAGAAGAGCAACAGCAGCTCATTGATGATCACTTTCTATTTGACAAGCCTGTTTCTCCTCTTCTCCTTGCTTCACGTATGGCTCGTGATTGGCCTGATGCACGTGGCATATGGCATAATGAAGAGAAGAATTTCTTAGTCTGGATCAATGAAGAGGATCACACTCGTGTTATCTCAATGGAGAAGGGAGGCAACATGAAAAGGGTATTCACAAGGTTTTGCGAAGGTCTTAACAAAGTGGAAAGTTGTATCAAGGAGGCCAATCATTCCTTCATGTGGAATGAACACCTTGGATATATCTTAACCTGCCCTTCTAACCTAGGTACAGGTCTAAGAGCTGGAGTTCATGTAAAGCTTCCACTGCTGAGCCAAAAGCCTTACTTCCAGCTAATCATTAAAGAGTTTTCATTGCAGACAAGAGGAGTTGGTGGAGTGGACACTGCATCTGTTGGGGGAGTTTATGACATCTCTAATTCTGACCGTCTTGGGTTCTCAGAGGTTGAACTGGTTCAAAAGGTAGTAGCTGGTGTTAAGTGTCTTGTTTCGTTAGAGAAAGGTCTAGAAAATAACGAAGATATCACTGGATTATTTCCACCAGGCCTCCAAAATTCTCTTAAAAATTATCCAGACCTATCTTCCCACAACAACTGGATGGCAAAATGTCTCACGCAAGACATTTACCTCAAGCTTTGTACCCTAAAGACACCAAATGGTTTCACTTTGGATCGTGCCATTCAAACAGGAGTTGATAATCCTGGCCATCCATTCATCATGACAGTTGGAATGGTTGCTGGTGATGAAGAGTCCTATGACGTTTTTGCTGATCTTTTTGATCCTGTCATAGAGCAGAGGCACAATGGATACAAGAAGACAGACAAGCATAAGACAGATCTTGATGCTTCTAAGCTTGAAGGAGGTGATGATCTTGATCCTAATTATGTCCTCTCTTCTAGAGTTCGTACTGGCCGTAGCATAAAGGGTTTGTGTCTGCCACCATTTAATTCAAGAGCTGAGAGGAGAGAAGTTGAAAAGATAGTCACTGCAGCTCTCAATTCTCTTGATGGAGAGTTTAAGGGAAAGTACTACCCACTGAGCAACATGACAGAAGAAGAGCAACAGCAGCTCATTGATGATCACTTTCTGTTTGACAAGCCTGTCTCTCCTCTTCTCCTTGCTTCACGTATGGCTCGTGATTGGCCTGATGCACGTGGCATATGGCATAATGAAGAGAAGAATTTCTTAGTCTGGATCAATGAAGAGGATCACACTCGTGTTATCTCAATGGAGAAAGGAGGCAACATGAAAAGGGTATTCACAAGGTTTTGCGAGGGTCTTAACAAAGTGGAAAGTTGCATTAAGGAAGCCAATCATTCCTTCATGTGGAATGAACACCTTGGCTATGTTTTGACCTGTCCTTCCAACCTAGGTACAGGCCTAAGAGCTGGAGTTCATGTAAAGCTTCCAAAGCTTAGTACTGATAGCCGGTTTGCTGATATTTTGAAAAGTTTGCGCCTACAGAAGAGGGGAACTGGAGGAGTTGACACTGACTCAGTTGGTGGCATATTTGATATCTCTAACACTGACCGACTTGGCTCGTCCGAGGTAGAGTTAGTCCAGAAGGTTGTGGATGGAGTCAAGCTCCTTGTGGAAATGGAAAAGGCTCTGGAGGAAGGAAAAGATATCGATGACTTGATACCAAAAAACTAACTTAAACTTTTTAATACATGTACATCCACTATATTAGGACTAGTTTCCACTTCCCAATACTATAGCCCTCATTATTATTTAAATGTACAAGTACTTC
>NW_003546260.1:26298-70004 GCF_000090795.2 Amphimedon queenslandica | reverse complement strand
AGCATCATAAGAGGATAATTCCAAGGTATCACAATGCCACACACACTAAATTATACAAATCAAATAATTCTAATACACAGTAATCCATACCCAATAGGTTCCCTTTTAGATATTGAAAGGTTCCTGCTAGGTCTTGCATGATTAATTGGTATGGTTTTACCCTAAAATAATCAATCATTAATAAAAATGATGATGATCATAATAATAGTATACCTGAATCTTGTCACACCAGCTAGCAAAGTAACGAAGACTATCAATAGAGAATCCAATGTGAGTCTTGAGGGCTAATGTATACACAGCTCCTGAATCTAAGCTCTCTAATGTGGCCAATTCTTCTTTATGCTCTTCCATTAAATCAGCTAATCTGTACAGTATCAGTATCCATTATACATAGACTTCATTAGTGACTCACTTGTACATCAGTGCACCTCTATCACGAGCATTCATCTTACCCCATTCTCCTTCTTCAAATGCATACTATACACAAAAAAGGAGATATACACATATTAAATGATTGGTTTAATACTTTAGCTGCTTTGACTGCTGTGTTAACATCATCTACAGAAGCAGACTCAACTTTACAAATGACCTACACACACAAACACTCATTTATTATCATTGTATACATTAGTAATGACATACTGTTTCATCAGTAGGATTAACACAATCATAATCCTTTCCCCATGATGAGTTGATAAACTCTCCATTAACAAACAACTGGTTGGGAAATTGTAGTGTCCTTCCATTAGCTTCAATAGTTACCTAACACAGAAACACAATCAGCACAAAGAAAAATACTAGTCTTACTGGCTCATACTCAAACTTAGACGCTTGGCCACCTCCTCTGCTCCTAATTACAACTTCAGTCACAAACTCAGTAAACCTATTTTTAGTATAAAACTAGCATAAATTATTAACATTCATTCACTTTGGACTCATATAAACATTATCATTATCCATCGACACATCACAGAGGTCTTTTACTTCTTCAATTAACCTTGAGAATGATGAAATCAGATATACATGCAGAGTTTTATAGAGTTTCCCACAAAGCATGCTAAGTGAGCTAAAAAGCATGCTTCATGAGCAATAGTGCATATGGCATTTGAAGCTTTAAAATTCATAAAAGATCCAAATTTGATCAGAATCAGCTTAAACGTTCATACAACATGAGGACATGTACATAAGAATAAAGAATTCTATCCTAGTCAATTTTTGCTAAATTTTTGCCAAAGACCCTGTGGTACAAGGTGTTTGGCCAGATTTTTGAGCAGCTTTAAAAATTCATAGAAAATCCAAACTTGATCAGAATTAGCTCAAAGTTGATATACAACATAAGAATATGCATATGTATCAGAAAAATTATAAAAATGGAGAATTGCAATTTTTGTCTTAATTAATACCCTTTACTCTAGCCGCTTTGTTTTTTGAGCAACTTAACAATTCACTGACAAGAAGCTACATGAGCATGATGCCAAAATCCTATAAATAAACCCTGCATACATACCTTGTGACATCCATTGATGAAGCACCTGCTGCAAAGAAATCTGTCTGATCCTCTACTATAGAAAGGCTGAGTATACTAGACCATATACCCTAATATAGAAAGATAAAGAGAGAAAAAGAAAGGGAGTAGAGCGTTGATATATTGCAATTATAGTGAGCTGCTATTGATCTGACCACATACTATCAGTATAATTTAACTGGGCCAAACTGTGATGAACTATGGCCTGCTATACAAACAATGAAATGGCTATCTTAATTCCTTGTAATGCATGCATCAAATGATCTGAAGATAATAATGATCCAAAACTATAAAACAAGTTATTTAGTATGACTCCATTTAGCCTGTTAAACTGTGCATCTGACAAAATCAAAACGATTTAAATGGCTAACCCTCAATTTCTCTTGTAATGCTTCTTCTTCAGGACTCAATTCTAATTTCTCCACTTTCTCTTCTCTCCCCCATTTATTGGCAGGTATCATACGACCATCTTCCAACTGAAGTTGTGTTACTCTTATTTTCTTTCCATCAGATCCATACATCACTAAACCATTCTGTGTTATGACAGCTGGTTGAGCTAATCCTTCTATCTCAATCTCTCTACCAGTAACTGGCTCTCTGTCATCAACAAACACTGAACCATACAGTGTCACTTTCTATAAATTGTAATAATAGTAAATTTACAATTGATGTAGAGTCCTTACTTGTTTGTCAATCATGGTCCATGCACCAGGGACCTGCATGTAAAAAATAAATCAAAATTAAAATTAGAATTAATGTATCATACTTTGTCGGATCCACGAATAAAATTATGCAGTTCAAGTGCTGTTGTATTCCAGTTAATCTGTTAAAAGACATGTTTAAAATTAATTGAAAATAAATTATGTGCAGTACCTTGGCAACATCCTTTTTCTGCCACAATTGATCATACGTGGCACCCCCTTCCCATTGGACAATACGTGGAGCTTTACCATCTTCAATGAGTTTAACTGCTTCACCCTATTATCATAAAAATAATATTTTCTGCTTTAATAAGGACCATTATAATACTAACCATGGCTCTAATGCCTTCAGGAAAAAGGAACCTATTATACAGTGTGTCTACCGTATCATTTATATCAACAGTACAAGATCTCTGAAGTAAGATTGGTCCAGTGTCAAGGCCATCGTCTGCCCAGAAGATAGTGAATCCAGCTGTAGAATCACCTTCCATTAGTGTCCAGTTAATAGCTGATGCTCCTCTATGTTTCGGTAGAATAGACGGATGATATATAATGGATCCCTCCTCTGCTCCATCAATGACTTCCATAGGTATGAACTGAGTACAGAATGGTAGCACGTTAAGAGTAGCTTTTACACTTTTATACTTCTCATACACATCAGGTAGTAATTGACCTATCCCAGGATTCATGTGAAAACTACAAATTATTACTGTAGGCTAACCTTTCAATCTCCATCTTGGTATCTTAAATACAGGAGTTCCATCTTTCTCAGCTTGAGCTGCCAGTGGGTCAGGTCTACAATTGTTGTCTGGTACCGTAAACACACCAACAACATTCTTTCCCTGTCTCCTCAACAGACTGTACACCTCTTGACCAAACACAGACTGGCCTATGATAGCTATACGGAGCTCTTTAGCGAGAGAAGGACTCGTTGAAAAGAGTCTGGGTGACTGCAGGCATGATCTAGCAGCAACAGTAGCAGAGAATCTAGCAAGAGACAGAACAAAAGACATGTTTTCCGCAGTATGGGTGGGCCAAATTCTGACACACCTTCACAAATTCCATACTCATTCCGGTCTCCATGTTTATTTTGGATCCCAAACTAAAGAATTTTGGATCCAGGTTTGTGGCTCCGATAAACATCACCATAGCAACAGAGACACACCTACCAATGGCTGCTGTCGTTACCTCTACCTCTCCTGCAGCTTATCCTCGGATAATGTCGCCTTCTGTCCCACAAGCCACTCTCAGAGAGCCTCCTTCTCGAATGACGCTTCACCATAGCTCAAAATTTAAGGAAGAAAGAGCGCCTGAGGAGGAGGAGGACCACAACATATATGCTATTGCAGCAAGTCCAGTTCCAGTTGCAGAGGAACCGACTGGGGTTAGGCAGGTAGCTGAGACAACAACAAGGGAGAATAGCAAGCCGAGTTGCTGTCGCAAGATCATACACCAATTTGAAAAAGAGCACACCTTTCGTCCTAAACTCAACCCGTCCTCTCTGAAGATAGTTGGTCAAAGACAGCATCAGCCACTCTTGTCGAGACTGAGTGAAGCCAAAAGAGCTCAAGGAAACAATGCTCACTCTTACTTTGATGAGAACCTTACATTTTCCCCAAAGCTAAACTCGCTGAGTATTAAATTGGCACAAGAGAGAGCTGGTAAATTGCATGAGGTCCAGTCAAAAGCTTCTGCTCTAGCTGCTATCAGAATAGCAGAAATCCATTCAGAATACACATTCAAGCCTGCCGTACTGGGACGAAGCATACGTATAGCTGAGAAACTTGATATGGGATTCTTGGGTAGGCAACAACAGCATATTGCAAGAAAGCAACAACTGGTATGAGGCATGAATTAACATTTAATTTGTCATTGTGTAACTGTGTGTTTGAATCTGCTTCTAAAAGTATGCGTGCATATACATGTAATCATGCAAGTCTAATAATTATCGTATATCGGTTTATTTTTGTGGTAAAATATTTTCGTGAATATTACATTTTTTGCTCAATCATGAAAAGTTGAATTGCAAAATTCTGTATCTCCATTGCCACGCAGTGCAGTTTGCAAGCTATTCACAAAAAAATTATTCCGCAAAATCTTAGAAATGCAGGATTTGCGAAAAAGTTTTATCACGAAAATAACCCGGTATACAGTACAAATTGCCAATTATGTATGATTAATTTCAATCATGTGTTAGAAATATGCTATAAAATAAAAATTGCTAAATCAATTACAAATGGTTTAAGATAATGTTTTAAATTATTATTTTTTCTGTAGGCTGCTCAGGAGTATATATTACCTCCACAGAAACCCCCACCCTACAAACTAACACCACGTCTCAAACCAAATAACGCCAACCAAATAACATTATCTACTCCTCCTGTTGTAAAATCTCAACAATTCTCTCATAAATTATCTCGGAGAAGGCACAGAAGTCAAACAGCTCCGTGTCTCCCTGTGTCTGAGCTCAAACCAAACAAACCTGTTCTGTTGTTAAGGCAGGAATCAGACAGAGGAAAGAAACTACTAAAGTCTCCAAAGAACAAGTCTGTTGAAGAGAGTCCAGGTTTGCTACAAAAGAACTTTAAACAGCTTAATGAGGGGGATCGTGTGAAAAGGATTAAAGTGCAAGCAGAAAAAGCCATCAGAGTAAGTGTCACTAATTTTACAGCTCTCTAATTGCCTTATTTGCCTTCCCTTTCAATGTTATATTGATGTACTGTCATTTTTTGTTGCTGGAATTATCGTTGTCCATAGAAATTTATTTATTTGTAGGCAAAGAAAGTTTTCCAAATTAAGGGAGGCTATCAAACAATTCGTAAAGCTCTCAGAAGTAGAGGGTGGGTTGAGAACTGCTATCATTGTGATTACAAGACAAATATTCCGCCATCAAAGAAACCGACGATTGTCAGCCCTGGCAGTAATGATGATGATGATGATGTCTATGACAGTAGTGATGATTGTGACAGCAGTGACAGTGAGAGTGAAGATGAGAAAGAAGACGATGAGGAATACATGATGCTGGTAAGTAGTTTTTATGGTGCAGTGCGGCGGCAAATGTTTTAAAGCATAGGTGTTAGTGTTATTATCGACTTTACATGTACATGTACGAAATTGCGCAGATGTCGAGGGTTACTGGAGGCAGAGTAGAGGTTTCTAATCTATCAACTATCATGGAGTGTATATATCCAGTAACATGAAACAGCTGTAGTTTATCTGGTTGTACTATAGTGTGTGGGTGTATGAAAGACACAGTTGTCTATCTACTGGGACACTTTTAACTACCCCTCCTGTAGTCTCCATTACATGTATATAAACTTGTTGCGGTGCCTTTGATACACGCTCACACTATAGTACAAAGATACTTGGATGTAGATGTGTACTGCATGTACATGTACAAATGATTGTTTAAAATGTTAATAATTGTTTTGTATTTTTCTCTTTTTTATTTTCCCTTGTTGCTGACTTTCTCAATCTTTTATGTGTAATTTCAGTCGTAGTTTATTTTTTTCTGATTCTTTAGTGCAGGGCTGTTAGAAACTGTGAACCTCATTTCATCTGGTCTTTAAGGAGAGTTGATGTGCATCATCAGTACCTTAAGAAAGATCAAATGGTCAATCACTTCTCAGGAGCTATGTTCACAACTAAAGTACATACACTGTATTTACATTTGTACATGTACATGTACCTTTACAGTACATGTACCTTTACAGTACATTGTACATGTATGTGTACATGTACATGTATAATGAAATTAATAGAACTGTTAATTCTTTCTGTAGTTTGGGCTTTGTGAAAATCTTCATGACCTCCCATGGTATGGTGATGTTGATGCAGACACATTCTTCCCTCGGTGCTATCAACTAAACAACGATGAAGATAAAAGGGCATTCAAAGGTACATATGTACATGTACATACATTGTACAGTATAATTATTATTATATTGTGTTTATTAATAATGTTATACACAGAGGACTATCAACTTACCGCTGCCTTTAATGTACTGAAGATTATAGCCTGTGAGAATAACCCTTTGCTCTACTCTCACTATGGTTCAGTGTCAATGGTTGACGAGAGACCTCGTGTCATTATTTCATCATCTAATGAGTCAGTAAAGCCATCTAGTACCTCAGAAACTCTCACCACTTCATCTTCAAGCGCATCTATTTCAGCCCCCGCAACTCCTTGTGATAAAAGAACTCAAGATGGTGACAGAAACTGTATGTCCTCTTCACCAAAGAAGAGACTATCGCCAGTTGTACCTGAGGAGTTGTTGCTGCTGTCTATCAGAGAGACAGAATCGTTTTTATCAAGACTTGATCATGAAGATATTGAAGGATCAAAAACGCAACTCGTATGTGCTCACCTCTCTTTCTCTTTTCTTTCATCCAACCTCTTCTTGTTATTGTCTACTTTGCTTTCTCCTTTTTCATAATTTTCTCATTTTCTCTCCATCTCTTAATTACTCCCTTACTATATAGGAATCCTCTAAACTCACTCAAGAAGAATGGTGCCAGTTATTGGCTTACTACTATAGCCTCATATTGTAAGTATTATACTGTACATGAGATCAGTTAAGTGGCTCTGTGTACAGTTGTATATGGAGCTAATGGGATGGGATGCATGCACTCCATTTATTACATTCTTGTAGTTGCAATGGTGTCCTGTTTTGCTCAAAGTCAGATGCAATCAGAGCCGAAGAGCTTCTACTACAAGTATGCATACTGGCATATACATGTGCATGTATGTATTATGTGTGTATTAATGCATACATGTATTATTATAGCTGAAGAAACATTATCCTCAGTTATCAATTGATGGCTCTAGAAATATATGGATCATAAAACCTGGTGCTATGTCAAGAGGACGTGGTATGAATTACATTGTATTGTGTTATAAGTACATGTACATGTAGATTGTACATGTTGATACATGTATATACCGTATAGCCGCTTAATTTTGAGGGTACAAATTTCGTTGTTTTCGCGGATTTTCTGTATCCACAAAAGTTAATTCCATAAAATTATCCGTATTGCCCATAAACACTTGTGCTTTAAAATAAGAACCGTGAAAGTTAATTCGCAAAAAAAGACTCGTGGCCTGATTCACTAAAGTTTATTGCCTCGAAACTTTGTGACTATACGGTATTCTTATTTTTACATGTACATGTACATTATACATCTAAATTGTATATGTACATATACTATAATTAAAATGTTTTAAAAGGTATAATATGCAAAGATCACTTACACGATATCCTTGACTTTGTCAGTCCCTCAATTTTGATGAAAAAGAACATGTGGGTTGTCCAGAAGTACATTGGTAAGCATAAAAGGAATAGTATAAATAGACCTAGCTTTTACATTTTGCTTACTTATTACACAGAGCGCCCACTCCTTATATATGCAACTAAGTTTGACATACGCCAGTGGTTTCTTGTGACTGATTGGAACCCACTAACAATGTGGATGTACAAGGACTGCTACTTACGTTTCTCAACTCAGCTTTACAGCCTTCAAAAACTGGACACGTACATAATACTTCATACAGTAAATGATTGATATTAATTTCTCATTTTAGGAGCATTCATTTGTGTAACAATTCTGTGCAAAAACACTTGACCAATTCAGAAGAAAGGAGTGAAAACCTCCCTCAGGATAATATGTGGGATAGCAATACTTTTCAATCTTATTTAAAGTAACAAAAATGATCTATATAGTGCCTATGAGAGCCTCTGCCTCTGTGTGTGTGTGCTAGGAGTATTGGTGAGGGAGACAAATGGAGAAAAGTGATTTATCCAGGAATGAAGCAAGCTATTATTAGTGTATTGCAAGTGTCACAGGACAGAGTCATTGACAGAAAGGTATTAGAATTCATTATCGTATATTACTTTATTGCCAATCATCGCTCAGAATACATTTGAGTTATATGGAGCTGATTTTATGATTTGTGCCAACTACAAGCCATGGCTGGTGAGATCACTATTAGTAACATTTTTATACTTTAGTGCTAATATTGTTTGATTTAATTATTGTGTGAACTCTAAGGAGGCGTGAAACTCCTATATAATTATCAAATGCTCTGTCATAATAGTAATACTATTGTTATTTTTAATGATATTGTTTTATGTCCATAGATTGAGATTAACTCTAGTCCAACTATGGAGAAGAGTACAGCAGTCACTAAAAAGCTGTGCAAACAAGTGATGGAAGACACCATAAAAGGTATTGTAATCCAATAAGTCTAGTCTTATTTCCTTTCCTTATAAACTCTAGTTGTGATAGATCGTAAGAATAACAGAGATTGTGATATCGGTGCCTTTGAGCTAGCTTACAAACAGGTACGTCCAGTACGTGTCATGTAGCACAGTAATTATAGTAAAGGAGTGTCACTGAGCTAGTAAAATACTACAAATGCATCTATTGAGGTGCCCGTAGGGAGAAAATTCCTTCTCAGAATTAAAATAATTACTGCCTTTCATCAAGTTTACTACGCTACATGTACATGTGCATGCACGTACATGTACATGTGCACATACATGTACATGTATGATCTTTTGCTGTTCATTAGGCAAAGCTTGATGTACCTCCTTACATTGGCTTGCAGTTGACAGTTGAAGGTTCGGCTATTAAAGGTGTGCCAGCAAGCAGATCGTGGAGAGGAAGACAAACGGCAACAACTGTACCTATTATTTTCGGTCAACAATAATTATTTTTTCCAACTCAACATTACTTTATTTATTTTGTTCATGAATCTTATTTTCTTTTTTTTTAACTAAAATAATAACGAGCCACTCCTTCAAAGCACAATGTCTACTTTGTTTCTGGCCTTGTTAGCTGTGTCTAGCTTGTCACGTGAGTTTTTAACTAGCTGCCAGTAGTTTATGCATTCTTCTCGTGTGTAGACTGCTTGTCTGTGCCTGCTGCACCTCCTCAGCCTTCAGCTCCTCGTGATGTAATAAGCCTCACATTCTTGGTCTGTGTGAATGATACTTGGGGCAACTGCATCACAACTGTTAAAACACCTCCCATTAAACCCAACACACCATGGAACAAATCAGAAAATATAATGGTTGGTGATTGTGACCATGGACCACTACTTTATACAGTACAGCAGAATAAAGGTGATTATTGTGCTGCCGAGTCCTGTACTTTACATGCAAATCCAATTTTTTTCATGGCAAAGAAAAGCAGATTATTTTTTTAAATTTGCTTGTATTTAAAAGTTATTCCACCCAGATATTATGCATGTATGCACAATAATGTGAGTATTTACGTGAAAAGTAGGTTTTCAATTACACACAAGTATTCACACAAATTAAAATAGTAGATTTATAGACAATTTCCATAATTATTATTTATATTAACTATTAGTTAATAATTAAAAGCAGGGTTCTGGGTATAATTGTAATTTAAGGGTCAATTAAAATTACAATTATGTAATTGTAATTGAGCTTCACCTTAGTCAGGTGAGGTCAAGCCCCACCTGACTACTTCAACCAGTGCTATTGTAATTTCAATTTTAATAGCTAACTACAACATACAGATACACAAAAATGTTCTTACGTATAGCGGGAAATTTTGGAATGACTAAATTTTGGCGAATTGCTAAATTTTTGTGATCGGTGAATTTTAATTTGGCAAATTTGTGGCCACGTGCCATTGAGCATGCGTATAATGGCTCAAAATGGCAGATTTCTATTTTGGCGAATGGCTATGCAATAGCAGATGATGAAAACAGCAATAAGAAAGGTAACAAAAGCATTAGCCTTTTAATATTCTACATTTAAGCAAAAATTAACAAATGAATTACCAAAATGTACAAGAATTTGGGAAACAAAATGTAAATGTGCATACACAAATATTTGCCAATACATACAAGTACATACTTGATATGTTTTATCCTAGTAAACACAAAAATTTCAGTACACGTGCAAATTTCCACCCATGCAATTTATGTAGCCTGGCTTGTAATCATGTGCTCAAGCAAATTATTGTTAATAAATCCACCACATCAAAAGGTAGTGATATGCAGCATATGAAACGCATAAAACTAGTTTATTATTCTACCACTACAGGTGGAGCAGACGTTGTTGTTACTTTCTACTCATCTGTAATTGAGGATGCATCACACCCTGAGTGTACCATTTCATGGGATTTTAATTATCTAGTACCAAAGCCAGGAGGCAAGTCGTATACAATATAATAACATAATATTAATTTTTAAAAATTTATTTTCAGATCAATCTAGCTCTTTGTTGCCTGGCTGCTTTGTGGCTGATTCACGTGAAGGATATCACATGACATATTATTGGTTTTATATTATTGATTGGTTTACTGGCTGAATGAAGCTATGCAATTGATCTGTTTCTTATAAAAATTTGATATTATTTCAACAAAGGCGTGGGTGTTATTTGTATGCGTGGGCGGGTTCAATTAGTAGTTTAGTACACGTGACACAGCAGACTCAGGAAACACAGAAATTCAGGATATAATAATGGAAGATTTTCAAAGGGAGCCTTGGTGAGTTGTAACTTGTTACACCTTAAAATGAGTGGGGGATGAACCATAAGTGTAGTGATACTATTTTAAATATCATTAAAAAAAGAATATTTCTGGGTGGTGTAATTAGACATGCCCCAGCCTAACCAAACCTACTTGTCACATCCTAGTGGGAGCTTTCACTACATGGACATGTTTGTGATATAAAATAATTGCTCTTGTAGTTTTACAATAATTACATTTATGCCCACATATATCATAACTATTATCTTTATCTGCCATTTTTATATGATTAGTACAGTACTACAGACGTCTGATTGAATGCTGCTCATATCTGATCCTTCCCACCCTCTCTTTCTATATCCCATGCAGTTTTTATTACTGCCTTTTATCTCTATTACCTTTACACATTTGCCCACATATTTCAATTTACAGTGGCAGCATGTTGGGGTTTTATCAGTACATGTACATGATGACCATACACCATGAAACAAAGTTTCATGGTGTATGATAGCCTTAAGATTAGCCATTCAGTTTGTGGTGAATAGTAAATTTCTTTTTGAGGAGCATTTATCCAATTTTGTATGGTATGACTTGACAACCATAATTCAGTTAGCTAATTTGGTTTTTTAATTTAGTGGAATGGCTTTGCATTGTAGTAGCATTATGATCATATTAATCTTCTCTCTTTCTCTAGTCCATGGCGTATACTAGAGGATTGTGGTGGAGCTTTTGCTATGGGTTGTATTGGTGGAG
The DNA here is from genome assembly GCF_000090795.2 of Amphimedon queenslandica. Lineage (NCBI taxonomy): Eukaryota > Metazoa > Porifera > Demospongiae > Haplosclerida > Niphatidae > Amphimedon > Amphimedon queenslandica. The sequence goes on along the minus strand of NW_003546260.1, from coordinate 58,520 downwards.
GAATATTCTCATTTTGGAAAGGCTACAAAACTTCACCACCTGTACGTTAATTGCATTATTTACATTATCAGTGTATCAACCTCATATCCTGTATGTGTGCATGTGACTCTGTGTGTATACATCTGGGCATGAAGTTATCTCCTATAGTTTAGACTCCATATGTCACTTCTAATGAGATTTTTATTGATTTACTTATTAGGGGAGCAAGTTGAAGGGTAGCATATCTGCTGTTAAGGCAAGAGCTCCAGTCCTTGGAGGTATGTGTTTACATTATATTGTGTGTACAACGCAGTACGTAATGTATCATTAGTGTGTAATTACATCGGATTATATGTGTAGGGGTGCCTTTGTATCAGTGTGTACATGCACACTCTTCTATATTGATGCTGCATGTGAATATTGTCCTTCTTGAGATATTTAATAAATTATTTTATTAATCTGTGGTATTGGTGTAATCCTTTAAGTGCTGACATCCTTAACCCCAAGTACATGTACTTATGTGGTCTCCATTCCTCTTTTGTAAACCAGCTTCCAACTTCTTGCTTGTAATGATTACATTATTATTATTATTATTTCTCATTCTCCTTTGCTTCTTGTCTCCTCTGTCTTCCCCTCTCTCTTTTTCTCTATTTTTAGGTAATTTTGCTGTCTGGTGTGGTCTATTCTCATCACTTGACTGTACTCTTATTGCTCTACGTAACAAAGAAGACCCTTGGAATTCTATAACCAGTGGAGCAATGACTGGTGCTATATTAGCTGCTAGAGGTTGGACTCATTTTGCATTCATGCACCTGTGCATTTTTGCATGCATGTCTGTGTGGTTACCTTAATGTGTTTTGTATAAACCTCTAGGTGGACTCAAGGCTTCATTGGGTGCTGCATTTGCTGGTAAGCACATTTTATCACATTATGTAGTATGGATATCATTAATTTGATTTTTGAGGTTCAGATACAACAACTGCTTTATTAGTGCATGACTTTGTGTTTCTTCAAGTATCCCATAGGACTATGCTCCCATAAGAAATACTAGCATATAGCGTTGAATGTATAATACCAGCCTGTTGTATAGAATAGACTGGCAGATGTCTTGAGGTATCTCTGATGTCCTCCCAGTTGTAGGTTTCAATTCACCTCTCAGTAGGTTTTTCCCATCTCTTTGAAGGTTTCCTTTGAAATATGAGTAACCATTATTATTACTTTTTAATATTAGTCGTAACCACATCGTCATTTGTTGAGTGTGCATTGCGTTATTCATTTCTTTTGACTGACTGGGTGTGTCTGTCATGCATGCGAATATGTATGTCTACTCAGTCGTAGTAGTTAAGGGAGACATAAAGGCAGCCACCACTTTGAAGTGTTTTACTCTCTTCCTCTCTAGGTGGATTAATATTAGCATTAATTGAAGGCGTCGGTATAGCCATGAACAGAGCTGCAGCTGATCAGTTTAAACCAGGTTATTACACTCTGCACACAACAGAAACAATACACTAGTTCTTGCTTAAGCATTGTTTTCTCAATTACTCTTGGTGTATATATGCACACATAAGCCCTTATATGCAGATAATGTCCTTTATTTAAGCTATTAATTGTTCGTTGTGTAGTTATGCCACAAGTACCAGAACCATCTCAACTGTCTCATAGCAACACAAGGAATTATCCCTCATAACCAACCACCAGACGTTATTATTACATTATTATTGTGTGTTGTATCATATTACCTCTTGGTCATGAATTGATATACTCTGTGGTATTCAAGAGGTTAGCTGAGGATTATGTATGAGGATGTGGATAGCCTATTACTGATATGCTTTCTCCAGCTGCTTCCTTACTTATGTAGGAGGTTATTTCTTATTTCATATAATGTGCTTGCACCCTTATGTGATGTGTGTAACAGTTTTGTAAATGGTGTATCTCCTCTTCCTGTTTGTTATTGCCGTTTATGGATAGGCTACTAAGTATCAGTTGTTAATGTCTTTATATGGTATTATAGTCTTAAGCAGCTGGGAAACTATGTACTGGCATGGTTTGTAGCCCTTTTGCTTGGTCTAGTGCCCGTAGTGAAATATCAAGGGGATCTCTGATAACCTTTGCGTGAAGGCTAATGACATTTGATACGCACTAATTGATATTTGAGTGTCACAACTTCCGTTTAATTTAACTCAATTCCCTCTGGGCATGAGCTTTTTCAATTTCTCCTTTATATTTTTGTTTCCCACTCCCTCTGTTTTTTACTACCTCCAGCTCTTTCATTCTTCATTTTCCCTCCCTGCCTCCCCCCCAGCGTCCCACCCTCCCCTCTCCCCCACCTCCTCTTCGTGTTAATAGAATTCTAAAGACACAAACATGTGTTAAACAGAATAGCTTCGTTGTGAAGGCTGCTGTTTGCGAAACAAGTATTTTTATGCTTAGTGTTAATTGTCAGTGTGTTTTGGTAGATGGATGTGTGCTAATTGAGCAATGCCCTCTCTCATGCCATTATGTGTAGAAATATTGACGTGTTTGCAAACAAACCTTGTAATTTATATAGAAAGAATAATGTTGCTATAGATAGCAGAGAGAGATTTGTAGCACATTGACCTGTACATATGATGGCTATGTGAGTAAGGCAGTCTCATTTCTTTAGTAAATTAGTGATGATGTAATGATGGTTCAAGGATGGGTGGGATTGTAATAGTAGAGTTAACTTAATATGAAATTTGTATTTGTACTACAATGCAAATAAATTACCAGCTCATTTTATGCTTCTTGCTCAATTTAAATGTGTTCCTGTGGACTGAAGCTTCAAAACGTTTCTCACTGTCAACAAAATTACATTTTAATTATGTAGTTATTCGTGGCATGAGAGGCTATCATTTGATCAAATTAGAACTGTTGACAGTAGACAGCACAAGATAAGGATGTACCTGTATGCGTGTTTATATGATGGCTACAGCAATTGTAATTATGCGTGAGAAGTTGAGTCAACGCGTGATTCTGTTTTGCATCATCATCATTGTTTATATCAAGTGCTCTGGCGGTGTGGAGGCATTAGCTTTTGAACTGACTGTTAGGTATGAGGGGAATGGAGCCAGTCCTTTTAAGGCCATTAATGCTTTTAGTGCAGTGATGAAGACGAGAGAGGAGTGAAGAGATTGAAATTTGTTTTAAACAATATCCTATTTCAGCACTCCATGAGGCATCCTATTGTTCATTGATCATATTAACTTTTAAAAGTAAATGATTACCTTTGTCAAAGTTTGAACACAGTTCTTCTATAGAAGGTTACTGTTATGAAGTGACCTTTTAATCTTGTGCATCCGTGCATTGTACATGCATGATATAACTTTGTTATTGATCGGTGCTCACTCATCTGAATTTTGATTTCCTTTTAAAGTCTTTTTAACTGCATACTTTATCAAGTGTATCATAACCATCACTTTGTTCAGTGTTTGTTTAATTCTGCCAAGATGTTTTTATTAAATATATAATTCATAATAGAAATATATGTATTATAATAATTACAATAAAATAAAAAAATTAAAATTAAACACTTTTATTTACATATAGTAGTGATATTGACTTCTATTGGAGTCCACCAACTATAAGCATTCTGTTACATGCTTCTTTAATTTAAAGAGTTGCCTGTAGCATAGTGAACCTGATGCTCCTGAGTAATCAGTTTCATTACAGTCGCTGCCTTCTGTTATAAGTTGGCATTTTTTTCCAAAGCAGTTGAGGTACTTGTCTGACCCTGACCCGTCACTTTTGAAGTAAACCAAATCAGTTGATTGGATTCGCTTTCCTAACTTCTTGTCGACAGCAAATATTTTCAGTTTGTGTTGACTGCAAATGTCTCTTGTGAAGTTCGTGATGCTTCTTCCAGTGTTGTCGGCACATTGTGTTAAAGTGCAGTTGCCTCTACTGCAGTCCATCCAATAACCTGTCCTTCTTGATGACTGCATTGCAATGGTATCGCCATCTTTGATGTATCTGTTCTTCCTGTTTAATGCGAGGTACATTACAAAGTATTGCTCCTTGCATTCGTTGTAATGCGTCAGTGCTGAAGGTGATGAACAATTGTCTTTCTGACAGTATTCACCATGGCATGCTAGATTCCAAAAGTTAGTGTCAGAAAATGGAATTGTCATCCTTGTTTCTATGGAGAGAAAAATAATAATAATACTCTGCTGTATAGTGTACAAATAGTACAAATTACCTGATCTAAATGATTTAGAGACTGTACATGTTGGAGTAGGTTTAGGAAGCTCGGTAGAGGTAGTTGTTGCTACTGTAGGAGTGGGAGTTGGAGTAGCTGTTGTGGGGAGAGGAGATGGAAGAGGGCAAGGATCATCTCCAGATTCATCTATTTCAGCTGTATAAACAAATTACAACAAATAAAAAGTGTCAGTGAATTTATTATTTTATCTCACCTTGACAGCCATAGAGCTTGTTAACTCTTAGCTTGTCTTTAAAACTAAGTCCGTGCCTTTGCCCCACTTCTTTTATGCAAGATGGGAATGGTTTGTAGATGATTTCGATTGTAGGCTTTCTTTTATCAATAGCAAAGGCTGTCTCAGGGTAATGCATGACACTTCCAAAGTCATACTTAACATCAGCTGAGTTTGGATGATTATAAGTTTGGAAATTGGTTTTTGCAGATTCCTTAATGTTGTCCCAAATGATTTTAATGTAGTTCTCTCTATCTGGGCGGGTATGTTCATGCCAAAGACCGACAGCGTGTCCCAGTTCATGAAGGGCATGTCCCACACCTCGACAAGATGATGAAATGGACACTTCTTGTACGGTTCCGACTCTGCCAATGTAACTGGAGCATCTATTATACATGATAGCACAGATAAATTTCATAATAATAATATGGTGACAAGCTTACCCATCCGTATCTGTTAGCAGCAAGTATGCAGTGGTATTTTCATCTGCTCTTTGAAATTCAAGGCATGTTTGTTGCTCCCATATTCCAATAGCTGTCAAAAATGTTTGACTAATCTCGAAGCCTAATTAATTATTATGATGATGATAAAAGTAATTATTATTACAATTTAAAATCATAGCTTACTTATATTTTCATGAAACTTAAAGTAAACTGTGCCATTAGGCCACAATGTGCCACTGTATATTGATGGATTAAGAGCAGGCTGTTTGGCAATGATGGGCAAGTCTTGCATTACCGAACGTCTCTTCCTATCTCCATGTATCAACTTAATGTCACCTTCAAAGAGGTCTCCCTCCTCACCTATAATAACAAAATCATTGATAATGATTTTTACAAAATGGGGGCGTTTAGCTTACCTGGTTCTTGAACAACGTCCCTCTGAAGTCGACTAGTTTGTTGGACTGGTAGGGAATAGACCAGAAGGTTGAAGGACAGCACGTAGACCAAGCAGGCGCGATACAGAGAGCTCATCGTGAAGGAAATAGGATAAATATACTGTATACACTAAAATCTAATGAGTTGTACAAGTTGTCTCGGCTAGTTTGTTCTGGCCGTCAATCTGCTGCTCCTTTTATACTAGCCAACAGCCTGAAGCACATCCACAACTTGCCAAACTATATATGGCTTCATATGTTTCACTTCCACTGTCACGAGCAATGAGACTGTTAAATGAAGCCTCTCAACAGAATTTGTGATAATAAGACCAGCAATATTACTTTTGCATTTTTTTAATCAAAAAAGATCACTAAGATTAATTTTAGTGATCATTTTCAGATAAAATATTACTGCTCAGAGGAACCATGCACTGATAATAGAGCTTGTTAATTGAACAACACTTGCTTGTCTACTGTTGCTCTACTAAAAACCTTTTAAGTTCAATTCCAGTCCAGTTTACAGCACTGTCTAGTCACTCTAGTATGTGAACTAAAGCATAGACACATTATGACTCAAGACTTAGCAAGTTTGGGTGGAGCTCACCATGCATGCATCGCATGCATTACATGCAAGTTTTAAAGGGGAGGGCGCTAGCACTAATATTATTAATAATGATAATAAAGGTGTGCGTGTGTACGGCTGTGTGTAGCTGCTCTCTCTGTCTTTCTTCTTGCCTGGAGTGCTTCTGATCCAATTACTGTTGCTCGTGGGTCACCAGCTCTATAGTAAGTAACCTACCTTGCAGCAATAATTGTCTGTGGATCAATTATACTCTAATCACTCTGGAATTTCCGTTTCAAAGTCTCTATCAAAGAATGATGTCAAGCATCACTCTCTTAGTACTCACTCTCCTAGCCATTACTGCAACAGCATCACAAAATTACGGTATAAATGCTATATATTTTGTAATTTATTCATGATCACCTTTAGGAGGCATAAAATCAGATGAACTGTGCATATCACCATCAGATCATTATCACAACCGAATCAAGAGAGCAGTTATTCGAGAAAGGTCAAAGATATGGGATAATGGAATTATTCCTTATGTTTTCAAAGATGGAGCATTCGGTAAGTGTTACCACACACACCCCACAATGGTACTCTATGTATACTGGTACTGCGTCAACATTAATTACCACATGGCTAAGCGTTACTATAAAGCAGTTGTGACAAGACTCTTTTAGCTTACATACTGCTTGCACTATTACGCCTCTCCAAAAGATTTGGACCCGCCAGTGTTAAAACAGAGGTGTCTGGGAGGAAATATGTATATAATTTTGTCTAGGAGATCAATAAAGACTGGTTTTAACTAGATCAACGAAGTTCTGTTTAATCTCAGAGCCACCTCCTCCTGTCTAGATTCTAATGGCAATAAGAGAAACATGCCCATCGCTCTCCAGCAATGCTTCTCTACATTAGTTGTCATATCTACAACTGTTATACATAGCTCGCTAAAAATTGACAAGTGTACCGTGTACATAGACCTAGCATTGGTGGCTTGACTATACTTGTAACTGATTGTTGATGCATATTTGGATGTGGAGGTGCATGATACCATTACTAGGCTCAACACATTCTTCCGTGTCGTAGCTTTGATACTCATTTATAGATCATTTAATAGCGCTTGCATTCCGTGGTAGGTTTCTCACGGGCAGTTGTTGTGGCAGGTGGTAATCTATAATGTTGCTCTGCTATCTAAGCATTGTAACTGGCGCTCCCCTTTTATCAGCCCCAAACCCATCCTCCAAATAAACAGCTGTTGTTATATTCTAATGCGTATTAATGCATAAACACCATTTGAGTAAACAATGAATATTGGTTGCCTGAGGTTTGCCTCCACTTAGATCAGCATTTTTATATCATTCCTCCTCCTCCAAAGGGTTGCCTTTACTCTTTGTAGTGTAAGCTTATCAGGAGACGTTCATATAGTTTTTAACTTATTATATGTAATGCATGCACACACACACACATACATACATACATACAGACATACAGACATGAACATACATACTCACTCAATCTCTCTCCCTCTCTCTCTCACACACACATTAATGTCACAGCCCCAGATGAAGTAGCTGTGATTCATCAATCAATGAACGAGTGGATGAATAATTCTTGCGTAAAATTTAAGGAAAGGACCACTGAAATGAATTATATTCTCTTCGTAAAAAAAAGTCCTTTGTAAGTCATTTTCTTAATCATAGCCAGTGAGTATTATCAAATCTCTTTTATCTCTCTAGTTGTTTCACTCGTATTGGCATGACTGGTGGGGTCCAAGAAGTCAATATTGGTATTTTCTGTTTTTACTTTCCTGGAACCATTGTACACGAGTTGGGCCATACACTTGGTCTGTTGCATGAACATGTAAGGCCAGACAGAGACAAATTCATTGAGATATTATGGGAAAATGTTGAGAGTGGCAAAGAGTTGAACTTTAAGATTGGGCCTCGAAAAGAAGTACAAAGTTTTAGCGATGACTATGACTATGGCAGTATCATGCATTATTCTTTGTACGCATTCTCCAAGAACGGGAAACCAACTATGAAACCAAAGAGACCATTCAATGGGACTATTGGGCAGAGAGATACAATAACCAACAGCGACTATCTTCAATTGCGATACCTCTATGGCTGCCAAAAATGTGAGTCTAACTGGGGGGTGGATATTCCCTTGACATTTAATTTTCCACTTCTGATAAAGTATGCAATACATTTTATTTATTGTACGATTGTTTCGTATCAAAGCAAACGGTGAAACCTATCACTTTGCAATGATCCTAAATTGATGTCATCTTGTTCGTTTCGTATTTGTCCTGTCTGAAGGATGTTTAAAATACTTGACCGACAACAAAATAGGTCTCGATATTACCTTTACTGGTCATTTGTGTTGACTTTCCTCAATTAGTTGAGCCATAATTTTGTTGTGGTTGCATCATATGTAAAGCCAGTGAGGTGGTTGGTCAGTCGGCTAGTCCTATAGACACTATAACAATTACTTTTTAACCTCTTCTGAGAGGATGTCACTCAGCTGTTAGAGTTTTTATAGTATAGTCTCCGTGCTATTAGTGGTTGCATTGTGCCAGCCTTGATGTGTAATGAATGTGTCAACTCTGTGGTTGCTATGCTAGCAATGCTTGATGTGTCTATGAATGTGTGATGGACCCAGTATTATATAATTATACATACATAGTCCAATGCCACTATAATAACTATTGTGCCCTTTATATTAGTGCATGCATGTAGTATAATGTGATGTAGCGTGTTATCATTAAATACGTTTAAGAATGCGAGCATAGTTTATTCAGAGATGTATGCTTGATTAATTAAACACTTGTTCACATGATGATTTTAAATTGCTAGCTATCGAACCATAATTATCAACAGGTGGTGTGATTATTTAATTATCAAATAATAATTGTTATAATTTTGAGCTCCCATGACCCTAAGCCTCTAAACCTGCCTACACTGTACTAACTGTATAACCCAGCCAGACAACTTAGATTTGGACAACTTCTACCTCAACAAAATAATTTGTGACAGCCTTTTCAATTTTACCTCTTAGTTTATTTTTGCTATTCATACTCTTTTAGTATCTCTTCTCTATTCCTCTTGTTTTTGTCAATCTTTCACTTTCCTTCTTTAAAAGTCCTTGTTGATGCATTATAGACAAAACTTAAAGTCATGAGTGTCAGTAAATGCAGCTTGTCAACACTTGCAATGATTCAGTTTTGTTTGTAAAGAAATATTATCCTATTGTATTTTGTCTTGTCTGAATATTTTTTTGATCTATTTCCTGATTGTCTTTCCGTTGTTGACCCACATTAACACCTAATGGTCAACAGTACACTATTATGTACAAACTTGTATACCCACACTCCCTCTGAATATCTATTAAAGATGAATGACTGAGGGTGGTTAAGCATTCCCTGCTACCTATCATGGGAAAAACAGTAAACAAACATTTAGTTGCCAAAGCAATTACTTGACATATATTGCTTACGCCTGACCTGAGCAGACTAACCCAATCATAACACACTTCCTTTTTCGTGGTCAGTCCGTTATCTTTCTTCCTTCCTTTAGATCTTCCTCCATGTAGCATCACTGAAGGAAGTGGAGAGTATTACAAGCACGTAACTCTTTCAAGCGATGATGATGGAGATGACAGAAACTGCACAGATGACCTATTACCATCTCCCTTTCCAACAGAGGAAGAGGAGACTGATACCACACCATCCACACAGCATTCATATCTCTTACTATCACAATCTGCTCCTTCCTCCCTCTATTCCCCTTTCCCTTATTCCCCTTCCAACTTACCACAGGACACTTTATCACTGACCACCATTTCAGATATCATTAACCCAACGACTACCATTCCCCATACAGCACTAACTACAAATCAAGAGCTCTTGCTAAGCATGCACTCACTGGCTGGAACACGTCATCAAAAAGAAGCCAGCTCATTATCAGCAATGCTTTCATCAGTCGACATAAACACTAATAATGTAATTATGATAAGGCCAACACTCTCAACGGTGCTTACATGTATGTCACACCCAATAATGTCATCATGCACTATGCAAGACCAGCAGACAGACCCAACAACAGCGATGCAGAAAAACACAGCAAGTTTACTATCATCAGTTTCTCATGAAATGTCCCCAACTCCAACAAATGCCATATGGAACTCTATAGCATCAGGTAAACACTGAAACTACTAGTCCTGCTATTATATAAATGGCTTCCTTATTCATAGCCCACTATATTATTGTGCTAGATAATTGGCATGTCATTCAGTGATGAAACACTGTATGCATGACATAAGACAATATTGACTCTACTTAGTTTCTATTGGTCCATAATGTTACCATTAGCACATACTCTTCATCTTTCTCTCCTTTTAGGTGATAAAGTGGCACTAAAAGTTGCTAATGCCAATAATACTTTAACGATACACTGGATGTCATGTTATCCTGAACGCTGCAGGGTCAAATGCTGTGAGAATGAGACTGAAGGCTATCCCTATTGTCCTATGTCACTCTTTACACTGGAAAAAGTATCAGAGCAGTCTTCACCATCAGAGCAGTCTTCACCATCAGAGATCCGTGTAGGTGATCTAATTGTACTAAAGCCTGACCACAATAGTAAGATGATCATCACATGCGGCAAAGGGGCATGCCGAGGGAAAACATATTGCCCAATACTGACAACAAAGAAATGCAGGAGACACCATCTTAAAATCCACTCATTGAACAAGAAAGATGGAGATCCAATTACACACAATGACACCATAGAGTTACGCTTTAACACGCTACCCAATGATTACATTGAGTGCAATGTAAACGACAGGAGATGCAAAAGACATTCATGTCATGATTGCTCAATGCGGCCAAACTTTATAATAGTCAAGTCATCATCGACATGAAGCATTCTCTTCCTCTCACTCTCTTACATTATTATACATCAGTCAGTCGGAGTTTGGTTGTTAATCACTTGTCTATACATTTCTATTTCACATATACATATATATATTATATATTATATAAATGCTCTTTGTACATGTTAAGTTTGTATTGTAGCACACCTCCTCATGTATAAATTTTTTTATCATTAATTATTACCAAATATGGAAATTTGAATCTTCGATTTTATGGTGCTCGTGCACATTTGGTATTGTACACATCTGTTGTATGTCATGCACAACTTTTCCTGGTAGGGGAATATAACTAAAGGAAATCACTAAAACTGATTCAATTCCATTACACAAATATAGTAGAGTTCCTACTGATAAGACAACTATGGTATGCAAGTGCTTTCCTTTCTGACCGTACAGTATTACCACTACTTCTAATTTGAAGTTGTAATCGTGCATTAATCCTAACCACAGCTTATCTTAATCTCAGCATTTGATTAAAATGTTTATGCTCAAGAATTTGCTACACATACCAATAAACAAAAATACTATTAGCTAGAAGTTAATCAGCCGTTGAGTCATTTGCTAAACTAAATATAAGTTTCTTTGTATCTGATCTCCATCTATTTACTCTCTCAAGAGTAGCATATTCTGTCACTGACATTGGGTCGATCTTTTTAAACTTTGAAAGACTCGAGTACTTTGCAAAGAGAAGAGCATACACTCCACAGTCATGTGCTAAAAAGAATTTCTGACTAAAAATACTTTTTAAATTAAAATGATATAGCTCACAGTTATGCTGGTGAGGAGAGGCTTCTTCTAAAAAAGGAATTTCTTTCTCCCCTCCTAATTGAAAGTGCTGGCTAAGACACAAAACAAACAAACAAACAATTACTCACTGCTTAAAAAAGGAGAAAGGCTACTGGCACATTGCCTGGCAGGTGTATGGTTGCTAGGAGAAGACGAATCATAATGAAAGTACAAGTAACTTTCTCTGTCAAAAACTAGTGTACTCCTAATGGGGTTGGATAAAAAAGGAGAGAGAGAGGGAAAGAATGAAAGAGAGAGAAAGTGTGTGGGAGAGAGAGAGTGAGCAAGGAGGAAAATCAAATAAAGATTGTAATATTAGTAGTGAAAGAGTGGGTGGATGAATGAGTGGGGAAATTATTATGAGTACAATGAGTAAGTTAATGAACAAATGAATGTGTACATGCATTGAGTGGGTGATTAATCAGTAAAAATGATTATTACTAGCGAGGGTAGTAGAATAACATGACTGATAATCAACTTGATCAAGTCCATTTGTGTTCATAGATTTTGCTTATGGTAAATTTAATGTGGCATACTTTAAAGAAGTATTTAGACTTTAGTGAACACAAGTGGACTTACATGTAATTATTAGCAATAATAATTATTAATCAACTGCTTATTTACCAATGGGAGCCCCCACTATGTTCTGATGAAGAATTGTCATTAACTGCTAGTATCACAAGTTCTTTCTCACAAAGGGATAAAGGCTCCAAAAACATCTTTAATTCTGAACCTATTAGGTAGTCCATCCTTTCACTGATTCAATAAATGAGAGAAACCATGCAGTCAAACAATGCACATATTCAACACAATAGATACCAAAATTAGATAATATCCTATCAACATTCACATTATTGTATAGCTAAGAGTATACGCTATTAGGAAGTCTGTATCATGCACTCTCTCGCATCCCTAGCCGTGATCATAAACACCTGACCTTACAGGTGACTGATGTGATTCGTGTACTAAAGGATGCACAAACACCACTATCACAAACACAACTTCCTCTTATGACAAATTGCATACACTTTTAAGGACCTACAGAGAGAGGACTGACAGGTGGTTGATCCAACATTGTTCTGGATGAAAGATTACACAGAATACACCCAACAGGTAGTGTTACTAATATAATTATAGATGAGGATGCATTGCTATCACTATCAGTCTGTTTACCATGCATGTTATCAATAAAACTCCCTTAGGTACATGTTTGGAGTACCAGTCAGCAATTTCGTGACACAACTCACACCATTACTAGTATACTCTAATACTGTGCAGAGCATGCATCATTTATTTGCTGACAAGAACCATATGTTCATACTATAAGCAGCAGTTGTGTGGTTATAATTATTATATCATACATGTAATTATGTCTGTCTGGATATTAGTTTTCATTACAAACGGTTATCAACTGACCACGGTAAAGTTTGATGAACTGAGTGACATCTGGTGTTATGAAACAAACCCTTTCACCATTCTTGACATGATCACGCTCAAGATACCTACAAGTGCATCCAGTGGCCTACACTCATGAAAACATGCACAAAATGTGTTAATAGCTGCTGACTCGAAGTAAAAGCCGATCAATCTGTCATTGAGCCAATGAGGTGGATCGAGGAGGGAGACATCAGAGAGTCTCAGTAGACTGTCATGATAACTCAATACAATCTTATCAGGATCCATTTTGTTAGGGCGTGGCTAGTTTAAAATAGGCGGGTATTTGGGCGTGTCTTTTCTAATTATGCAAAAGAAGAAAATTTTATGATATGCGGTAAGAAGAAAATGGCTGCCAAAGCGTAGTGAGAATTGGAAGGCTCTCTCGGATATATGTTAACGCTTAAGAGGCCCCTAACCCCAAGAAATACAAAGCTGTATATACAGTGTATGGCAGTGTACAGTTTAGAAGGATACAAAGTAGCTCTAAAGTAACCACTCCCACGTGATTGAAGGCACCCCCTGCCTATCCTGACAGGAAGGAAGGGAGGGTAACCTCCTCCTCCTCTAATAGCTAATGGATAAATCTGGTCCCAAGGACAATGGGTGGTCCAAGTTTGAGGAGTACGCCAAGCAAAGAGGTGAGATTGTTTGGTATGAATTGGGGACATAAAAGTAGTTCGAATTAGGTGTACTAGAGGCGTGTCTTGTTAAAGGGTTGGGTGAATGGTTTCTTTGGATATGAGTACGTAGCGTGTCCTTATGTAGTGTGTTATTGTATGAGGTGTGTTATTGGATATTAAGTGTATTAGTGAAGCTTGTTTATGTGGTTTCCTGGCACTTATGACAAACAGGCTCCTCCAGTCACTGAATCCTTACTTTTTGATGCCTTTATCCCTTAATTGATAAGCGAAAAACCTCTTTCTGGGTTGGGCATTAGATGGAACACAATGACTTGTTTTTGTTCTAGAAGTTGTGGGAGGGACAAGCGGTCTACCTGGATCCCGTAATCCTCTCTCTCCTACTGCTGGCAGACTTCACAAAGAAGGTAATTCTCCTGATAATAAACACTTAGATGTACATATATGTGCAATATGCTTGCATGTATATTCTCTCGTTTTCTCTCCCCCTCTCTTTTCCTATTCCCACTTCCTTTGTGTTCACAACTTGCTCTCCTTTCTAATCCCGATTTCCTCCTCTGCTTTCATGCTCCTCCTCTGTTTACTACTCCTTTCTTCCTCTTATTTGTTTTCCCTATCTCTCTTCATCAGATATGGCCATTTATGGTAGAGAACCTGCTACTGATAAAATGATACTTGTAGTCTGTGAATTGTGTAGGCGTGTTGTTAAAAGCCAGGCTCTTTTAAAGCATAGAGGTTTGTTTCTCCCTATTTTCCATCTCTTTTTATTCTCTCCCCTTTCTCTCTTTTATCTTTTACATATTCTTTTTTATCCTTTATGTCTATTTTTTCAGTTTTGCTTATGCTGCATATTGATTAGTTGCTTGATTTATTAGACAATGTATCCCTTTGTGATGCTCTTTTTAAGTGCTTTATTTGATATACAGTACCATAATGAGACAGACCAGTGTTTTGTCTGTTACATTTGGCTTAATGTGTTTATAGAAAACATGGCATACATTTTTTTATTTTCCCACTGAGCAATCCTGTGTGGAGCAGCATATGTCATGATTGCCATCTCATATTGTCACACATCCATACATGTATGTGCATGTACATGTACATTGTGCTGGAGGAGTAATGAGATTATCACTCATGTATTTTATCTTTCTTTAGAGCTGTATCATTCTAATGCTATAAAGAGCCCACCTCCTCCTCGTAGACCACCTGATCATGTACCAGGAGGAATGGGGCCCATACAAACTATTGGACAATCGACCTCGCTAGGACCTACTACTGTAGGATCATCAAAGAAAAGCAAAGGTATATGCACTGCAATATGGTCTCTATTAATGACTATCTGGTACTTTTTATGTGTGGCTTAGCCCCACCCACAGCCACGCCCATTTCAAATTATTGTTTTAGTAGTAAATATAATTCCTATTTTTGCTTGGCTAAAAAGCTTTTATTTAAAGTTTGAGACACAATAGTTTGATAATGAAAAAAGGCAGAGTGTTGATTGCATCATAACACAAAAGACTAAAGAGATGCTTATGTATATGTAGAAGGCACATACTTTTCAGTACTGTGTCATTAACGAAATTAAAGCTTGAGGAGTTTTATTGATACATGGATTGGATGGTTTTCATGCCTAGGATTTTGATGAAATTGAGCAATTTACAATGCAGGTGGTATTTCTTTGATTACCTGGAATTGTACATTGTTCCCTAATATCCTTATTTGTTCTTTGTAGATAAAATAATGTGCATACATGTATATACACATGTACATGTACATTCATGCATCCTAATTCCATTTGTACTGTCATGGCGATCATAATAGCTAATAGTTGCCCTTGTACCTTGTAATTGACTCCATGTGTGTACATGTACATGTACATGTATGTGCTGTATGTTACTATAATGTTACTGGGTAATCACAATACATGCTTACGTACAGGTGTAATTCAATATATCTATTCTAATTGTGGGTGATATTTTGATCATATTACTAAAGACATGCATGATATTTAGCTAAATGATTTAGGCTCTATTTGTGTATGCTTCTACATGTACATGGTGTGTATGGTTGAATGATCTAGTATGTGATTCTATTAGTGAACTCTCTTCCTTCTTTCCTTATAGAATGTGATCTGGATAGACACTGTGGTGTTTGGATTGAGTCTGATAAGAGATTATGTAGGAAATCTATCACTTGCAAGGTATGATAATCAATGATGATGAATTGCTAGCAAGTAATAATAATATCAATTACAAGTAATAATAGCTAACTGTTTTTGTGTTGTTTTTGCTCCTTTAATAATCATATACAATGGCTTTGTTATTTTCTTTGTTAATAGTTAGTGGAAATTATGTATAGTTGAATGTGTTTCATGGACTGTATGTGTAGTAAATCTAGTAATAGATTACTATTGTTTGTTTACTTGTAGTAATTCTGTACTATTATTAATCAATTGTCTAGAGAAGGGGAGAGAGAGAGAGAGAGAGAGAGAGAGAGAGAGAGAGAGAGAGAGAGAGAGAGAGAGAGGGTGGGAGGGAGGGAGGGAGGGTGGGAGGGAGGGAGGGAGAGATGAATGATGACTAGGGAAGGGGAGAGAGCCAGAGAAAGGAGTACAAGTGAAGGTTTACAATTTAATAAAATGAGAGGTGGTGATTGAAAGGTATGCTTTGAATGTTTGTGTAGCCATATATCAAGCTAAATTAGCTAATCAAGGATTCTAATTTCTGCTGATGCTGTCTGCATTAGTTTATCTTTCAATTTCCTGAGTAATATTATACGCTCTTAGTCATGTTGCTATTTTTAGTTTGATTATGTTACCATTGCCAAAGTGCGTATTCATTACACACTTAACTTTACCAACTGTAGAGTTGACAAGCACATATTGTGAACTCTGTTACCTTGTAGACCTATCCATGTGCATACATGAACCTGTTTTGGCAGTATTTTATGATTGCATGTACATGTACATGTTTTGACTCTTTGTACTGATACATGTGTGACCTTTTGTCATTGGGTTAAATAGGTTCAGCTTCATTCTTAAGTCATACGTACATACATGTACATGTACTCATGTGCAATTGTTTGATTCTGAGCTCACAATAAATGGATTTTATTATACAGAAGAGAAGGAGTGCCCAGGGACTGTCCCAGCCTAAAATAATTTTATCATAGACAGTGTAAAGGTCACCTTGGTTCAGGACATAACTTATATTTAAAATCATTTGTGGTATGAGACCCTCTTCCCTATAGCTTTACCAATATGTCACACCTGGAAATAATTTGATAGCTCCGAGTGCTAATGAATGTATTAATTAAAGTGAAATCTAGTAATTTTAGTAATAATAATTATGTGCATGCACATGTACATGTACATGTACATGTGTATGTAATGTATTTATACTGTATGTGAAGAGGTACTCAGTTCATGTAACAGCATTCCTTAGCTCCTTAAGCCTTCCATTACCTACCATATAGACTTGACTCAACTTCCTTGAGTTTATGTACTGTTATAGTGATTGATGGATGATGTAATATCTTTCCTGTATGTCTATATGTACTTCAGGGAAACTACAGTAGGAGCCTAATCTAAACTCTAGCAATTGAAAGTGTCCTTATATTCACTGTTTCATTATTGTCAGTGACACTTGCAAGCTTCAACTTATTGATATAAACAATAAACAAAACCTGCATTCATTTAGTTTACATGTATATGTACATGTGCATGCATTACTGTGAGATTGTTATTCACTATCCTTAGGGATACTTTAAATATTATGAATAGTAGCAGCTGTGATTACTAGTGGGTCAGTGGGTGTAACTCCACTTTAAAATGGCATTTGTTTGGCTTTAGTTTATGTAGCGCTATACTATACTATAGCTAGAGTGAATTGCATAATGTAGCCTAATTATTTAATATTTTAAATACTAACATTTACTCCTCTCTTTTTCCTACTGACTAAATTGCATGCATTCTCATTAATCATCATTCCTTCTCAATTGTGTTGTGCAAATATTTTTCTGAAATTTCCAGATTACATTGTCCATGTACATGTACATGTATATGTAAATCTGCTGCCACCTTGTTGATGTCGCACTCTGTACTTGTAGTCTGTTCTGCTAATTCCCAATAAAGCTATTTTGTCAAAGTTTATGAATAAGGAGTGTCATATGGGGATATGTCACTTACTGCTTTGTTGTCCTTACTAATAATCCCACTTCTCTGTAGAGAAATGTACAAGTACATGTATGGCTAAATTAAGGGAAGCGTATAATGGTATATGGAAATTATTTGTCGTGGTGAATTTCTTTCAAGTTGTACATGTAAGCTTTCTGGTGTTTCCCAGCCTTTTTTAGGCTAGGGGCATCCACTTAAAGTTACATAATGTATGGTAATGGACATAACTTGTTTATATACCATTAATCTACTCAAAGAAATGAAAGTGCCGCTAAAGTAATTGGTATTTTAAAGCAACTCATGATGATAGCTATACTGTATTATGCCTTTTTGTTTGTCTTGCTGGTGTGTTATATATATAGCTCATTGAGAAGTTTGTGTCATTTTGTGCTGTTAATGTTGGGTTTGTTGTGTGTGAAATATGATGGTTGTGTGTTTAGCTAGACCATGTTACTGGTACAGTTTTTATACAACACAAACGCAAGCCAACAATTATCAAATTTGTCAATATACATGCCACCATTCAGTGCATACTATGTACATGTGTTAAATGCCAGCAGGTAATTGTGTATATTGTCAGCATTTTAATTATTGTCTATCTTAATGTGTTTTAGGATGGCATGCAAATTAGCATGGGCTATTACAAATTATTGGGTCTAAGGGATACTATTGTAACACTCCCTTTTGTAATTATACATGTATATGTTGTATATGGAATGTAAATCAGCTAGATATTATTATTATTATTATTATTATTATTATTATTATTATTATTATTATTATTATTATTATTATTATTATTACAATTGTAAGTTTTTAAAATGTATGATTTAATCCTCAGAATAAGGATTTGTTGATTAGTGATTGTTTTATGTTATTTTACAGATTCATTCGTTAGAACTGAGACAGAAAGTAAGAGGAAGGTCGAAACCTTTTGCTGATTTACTCCACGAGTACAAGAGGCAAAAGAAGATTAAAAAGATGCAGAAACGTCCAGGAGGAGTTCTCCCCTCTAGCGCTCTCCTCCCTCCTCCTCTCCCTCCCTCTCCCGCCCCCTCTTCAATAGTACCCTCTTCACCTGTTGGTTCATCCACCTCTCCTGTTCTCCATCCTCCTCCTCCTCCTCTATCAACTGGAGCACCAGCCAGTCCTCTCTCTTCATCATTGTTAGTCTATTTGGATGAGTCTGATACTGAGGAGTATGGTATTGCTACTGATGTCCCTCAGAGGCAGCAGTTACTATCATCCTCTGATCCTCCTCCTCCTGGTCCTCCTCCTAGTGTACTCTCTGAAGCACAACTCTATCCAAAGCCAGGAGCTGTAAGTACATGTACAGTATATACATGTAGTTTATCATTTATTGTTTGTTTTGTGTCCCTTTCACAAAGGGAGCAAGGGTTGCCTTCTTTCCCCCTTTGGTTGTACTGTAGTTTAATTCTCCTCTTTTAAATGTACTAGTGTGATGTACATGTACGTCTATAGAATATCGGTTTTATAATTTTAGCATTTAATTTAATATGCAGAATCCTGTAGATATTTATATGTACATGTGATTTAAATATTTTTACCCCCTCCCTTAGATGAAGCCTTTGATACATGTACACATTGAAGGTGTTAACTGTACATATTTACATCCTTGTGTGCTTATTTGTGTTGGCCCTATGCCTCTGTGTTTGTTTGTGTGAAAGTATTCTATAATGTAATTCTATATGCACATACATGTACATGTTTATGTACTTTATTAATACTTCTTATTGTTTCATCTGTATTTGTAGAGTCTATAGGGATTTTCTGTAAATACTACATTACCTCATAATTGCATAATGTACATGTACATATGTACATACTCTTTTATTGTGGCAGTAATTGTAATTAGGACTGTTAATTTAAATGAATATGTACATGTAGTTATGTACATGTACATTTGTACGTCTATAATTGATGTCTATATGCATTCCTTCGTTATTTATTGTGTTGTGTTTGTGTGTGTGCGTAGAATCTCTTCACACGATATCTGAAGCTGTTGACAAGTTGAGCTAACTTTTATGTCGCGTAACCTTGTCTCCTCATTAGCTTTGTGTCTGCCTGTCTGGTATGTGCGGGTAATATAATGCAACCTTTCCTGTTTGCCAGCTAACTGATATCATCATCGTGTTAATTCTAATATTAAAACTCCGTTGATATTATTATTTATATTACTAAATATGTTTTCTCACTGTTTATGTAGGCGAGCCTAAGCAAGCCACATATTAACGACCCAGCAAATATTTTATTTGTCTGAGTGTACATGTACGGTACGTGTGTGTGTGTATGTGTGTGGTTAATGAAAAAGATTAAAAGAGATAAAGAATTAATGTATCAAGCTTGAGCTAAGCAAGCAACTACTGCATTACTGGAAGCTTTCTTTATAATACTTTAGCATTGATTTTGTCAAAGTATGTACATGTACATGTAGTTACATGTACATGTACAAACTACATGTACGTGTATGTCAAATGTCTTGCTTGGGCTCTGCTGATTAATTTATGATATTTGATTCATTGTAATCCTTATACATGCAAAAGTTTAGAAGGGGAAATCCTCCCTACTTTAATTCTCCCCTCCCTAAAGTACATGTAGTTTAATAACAGGGTTAGTACAGTACTTGCTGGAATTAACTGCTGTTCATTATAAAGGCACACAATTGAAATCAACAAGTCCTAATGTGTATAACAGCTCATGCCTGCACCAGCAAAATTAGCTTTTGCTACAAAATCACAAAATAAAATTTCCAAAAACTATGCAATGTTATCGTCATGCCCCTCCCTCCCTTTGAAAAACTCCTACATGTGTATATACATGTATGAATCTCTGACATGTTTAAACTCATTGCTTAATCTACCAGACACTATAAGCATATCCAGCAATGGACCATAGCAAGATACAAGTATTTTTGTGATCCAAAATATTTACAAATTCATCCAGATTTTAATTTACTATTTTTTAGCCACGTTGCACCTGTATTTAATCAATTTTGAAGTTTTGATTTTTAGCAAATTTTCAAAAATACTGAAATTTGTTTAAAATTTTTGTGTTTACGAAAGTTCTTATGGTACATGTACGTACATGTATGATACGTGATTTCGTGATATTGTGCAACATCAAGTAATTAATCAACAATTTATTGTTGGAATAACAATGAAGCAATGTTGTTGTTGCTGATGATGTTCGGCATGGAAAGATTGAGATGCTAGAAGGCCTCCCAGGCAACTCGACATTGCTAGTAACACACAATGTAGACTATCCTTTTTTGTATGTACAGTACATGTTAAATGCACATGTACATGTACAATTTACATCTAACACACATACTTTGTTCATGTCCATGTGTATGTATGTACATGGACTGTTAGATCTAGAGGATATTTAAGAGACATTTGGTCTCTCATATTTGGTTTATATATTTTGAATTCTCCCATTTCTTAGCTTTTGGTCTCTTATGTATTGAGCCTATAGGTCTAAGGTCTCCCAATTTTAGTTTTCCAAGATATTTTAACAGTGCCTATACAAAACATGTAGTTTATGCATTTTTAGTTTGGGTAGATTTTGCTCATATTAATAATTATGACAAATTAATTATTACATGTACAGTACTGCATATGGTATAATACATGCATGTGCATGTGCATTTACATGTTGCTTTAGGTTTTATTCCAATCCCAAAAACCTTGTAATAATACCTCTTTAGTCACTGTAATGTAACTACTGATTAATATAAACTATTTAAAATTAATTCCTTGCATGCTACACCTTAAAATTTTTACTGGAATAAACTTGTATATTCTTTATAAGGGCATTATGCATAAAGGTATTGTATTAATGAATTTATATTAATTGACTTTTCACCTATTCATTATTACATGTATAGATATAATTTTCAAGTGCTGTTAGTTACAATTATAGCATTGTATGCATCTACTCTTCCTGCTACTAATGTGTATATGGTCATGTATACTGCATTAGTCAATCATTAGTGATATATCCAGACCCAATTTGGGCAGTTTTTAAACATCCCTGCTTATGTTGCCTAGCATATCATCATGTACAGTACTGTAGTGGATACATGTATCTTGATATAGTCCAACATATTGAAGAGTTTCTTAGCAAATACTACATTGTAGGAGTAGCAGGCGCCATTACATAATAATGATTATTATACACAAGTTTTGTTTAAAGATTTTGCTAGTAATTCTTTGTAACGTAATGTGCAAGTTTTTGTGATGTAAAACTGGATGCACCAGTCACATATTCAGTACTGTATAGTTGGTAATTTTGGAAGGGGAAAATTTTTGGCAAAATAATTGCTAATTTTTATGATTGGTACCTGTAGGTTTTAATTTGGTAAATTTAATTGTGACCATGTGCCATTGAGTATTAAGTATATGATGAAGGTTATCATGTCAAGTACATGTACATGTACTGTTTTTATCATGCTGCATACTTACTCTCTACATGATAGTTATTTATCAGTAAAGGTAATAATGATTAAGGGATGTGATAACACTTGTAATTTCCGTAGTGCATGCGTTATTTGTGTCTGGAGTTAACTGTTACAATTGTCTAGTGAAATACACATGTACATGTACATGTATATCTCATCGTTATTTACAATTACAACATGTACATGTACACGAGTTGTACTTTGTTCAGTTGCTAATTTCTTTAGTTGTTAATTTCTATGGCTTTTGTTTACCTTGTGCAACATGGCGACTTCCTGTCATGTGTATACTGTTAACGATCGTTGTAATTCACACCAGATAATTAGCACATCAGCATAATTATTTATAGCAAATATTACTGAGCCTAAATGGCTGTATATTGAGTCTAATGTATTAGTAATTTAGTATACTGTATCAGGTTTTCCCACATGCATGCTACGTGTTAATGATCTAAGCAGCATGCTTCATGAGCTGACTAACACTACATGGCATTTTGAGCACCTTTAAAATTTCATAAAAAATCCAAATGTAATTAGAATCAGCTCAAAGTTGATACACCACTTAATGACTTGTATATATAGATCAGAAAAAATTATTAAATGAAGAATTCTTCATTGCTATTTTTTGCTAAAGTTTGGTGAAAGTCCCTGTACTATAATAGTACAGGGTGTTTGGCCTGGTTTTGGGACAACTTTTAAAATTAATTTTAAAATCCAAATTTGATCGAAACCAGCTCAAAGTTGATATACAACATAAGGACATGTGTATGTATCAGAAAAAAATATAAAAATAAAGAATTCTCTCTTAGTCATTTTTGGTGAAATTTGGCCAATGTCCCTGTACTATAGTACAGGGTGTTTGGCTGGATTTTTGAGCAACTTACTGTATTTTATAAAAATCCAAATTTGATTGGAATCAGCTAAAATTTTCTGTGCAATACAATAACATGGACACATGTACATGTATTGGAAAAAATTATTAAAATGGAGGATTCTCTCTTTGTGATTTTTGCTGAAATACCCTGTACTATGCTAAATTATAGTACAGGGTGTCTGACCCAATTTTTGAGCAATTTGACAATCCATTGACAAGAAGCTGCATGAGCACTATACCAAAACCCTTTGGAAAACCCTGTACTGTACATCTGGGGAAATTTTAAGGATTAAAAATTTTAAAGAATAAATGTTACTCTTGAAGATGTACATGTATTTAATTGGGGTATTTTTTAGTGCACATGTACGGTACATGTACATGTACATGGACATGTATTTAATTGGGGTATTTTTAGTGTACATGTGTACATGTACATGTACGTGTAGTTGTGTACACTAGACAGTGTATTTATCTTTGTTTATCTTTTTCTTCCATCTCCTCTTTTATTCCCCTTTGCCTCCTTTTAGACAAACAAGTTTGGTTCTCGTTTCCTGAGTCAAGGTTGTCTTTCATTTTCTCGCCGAGCCGATCCTCTTCGCTACTCATTAATTGCTCTCTCAGAGCAAGAAAAAGAGTTCATTCACACTCCTGATTCAACAATACTTAGGTAAGAGCAAAATCACTATGACATTGAATATTAGTAGTGAAAAATAACAAATATTCTTATTAAGTCCATTTTTTAATTGCATGAATTAATTTTAGCAAATTTATCAAGGTATCTTTAAAATGCTAAATTAAAGTGTTCACATACATGTAGTTCAATAATAACATTGTATAGTGGGTTTTTTCAAGGATAACAGGTTTCGCAAATTTCACAGATTTTTTAAGATTCGTAAAATTTAATTTCTTGAAAATTAATTTAATACTGTACACGATGGCAAATTAGCAGAACTTTGCTAAAATTAATTTCGTGAATTTCCAGATATTGGTCATTTGTGAAAATTATTATCCTCGAAAAACCCACTATACGGTAATAATAGAACCAGTACACTTAAATGTAAAGTACATTTAAGTACCGTAGGGCGCCTTTTTTTTAGAGCTATAGGTTTTGCGGATTTAATTTTTGTGAATTTATGCCGTCAGCCATCTTGTACTGTATTAATTGGATTTTTGCAGAAGTAATTTTCGCAAATCTTAAAGAAAATTACGAAATCCATGAAATTTACAGCCCTAAAAAGCGCCCTACAGTACGTACAGTACCATTACAAATAAATGTAGACTTGATGTACATGTACATGTACAGTACATATCAAAAAAAAGGCTAAGTAGCTACCCCGCAGTTACTCTACTTTTGCGTAGGTAGTTCGTTGCTCCTTCTCTGCGCATGCTTACCGTGACAGTAGCAGGACAGTAGCGCGACAGTAGAAGACAGTAGCGTGACAGTAGAAGACAGTAGTGTGACAGTAGAAGACAGTAGCGTGACAGTAGAATCGAGCAAAAACATCCTAAACAGGCTTCTAGAAGGAGAGAGTGGCATTATAGATGAACTTGGAGAGCACAGACAGCCAAAGAAGCATCCACAAGTTCTACTACAGTACATGTGATGGGGTAGGATCGCAGCATAACGCAGCAAAGAGTAATGAAGAGTAGCGAAGTAGTAGCGAAGTACCTACGAACTACCTTCAAGGTTCTCTTCTCTACTGTACCCTACTTAGCCTTTTTTTTATGTGTACTGTATGTCATACAAGTACATATAGTCATAATAGTTGTTGAGTTTGGAGTGTTACGCAAATGCTTGTAATTGCCATTTCACTTTAACCTGGCACTTTGACAACTTTGACACAAACATGGAACAGGTTTCAATGTGTGACCATTGCTAGATTGCAAGCTTTTCTTTATTGCCTTGCAAAGGTCAAAGCAAAGCTGTGACTTGTACACATTTTGTTCCGGAATTATCACTCCACTGTTGGATGCCCAAAAAAGGGATAAAATGGTATTGCTACCATTAGAAGCATAATGTTTATAATAATTATAATGTGCCAGACTAGTACTCCACACAAAAAAACGAAATTAACTTGGCAGAAATAAGAAAAACTGAAGATGAATTTTCTGAAATTACTTAACTATTGGAAATTACACGTTTAAGCTAATCCGATTTTTATAGTGACTCATAATAAATACTAAAAATTAAGATTGGTTTTAATTGGTGTTGCCAATTTTTGCACCATGTAATTGATATTTTATGAGATAGTCTCAGTAGTATGGTGAATTGATGAATTGAAATTTTAAAAACATCTAATTTCAAATATTTAGATTTAGGCTAGCTCAGAAATTATTAAGCCCTAATGATACTACATCAAATATCAATTACTGCGTGAAGATTTATTCATACTGTATGTACAAATGTATATTTTTCAATTTTTCTTGATTCAGTCATTCACTGTGAAAAATTGAAAATTTATTATTACCTTTTAAATATGATCACTTGTAAAAATTTTTCCAAAAGTGGAATTAGTGGATTTTTGTAAATTTTAGATTTGTACATGTGTACATCATTTGCCTCCAACATGTGCATTTTTACCATTTTTAGGAATTTTTTAAATTAACGTTTTGCTTAATTTTTGTGGAAACAATAATTATGGGATTTAATGTTGCATTTAATAATTGTAACATGGGCTTTGATATGAATTTTTCACAATTTTTGTTAAAGTCAATTACTCAATTGGAAAATTTGCTCGTACCTTGAAAATTATCAGATACATAGACTTTTCCTATCATGTACTTAGATGTATTATGTTGTAGCTACAGCCTACACACATGTATATAAATACTCCTAAGCTCACAATTTTACATCTGTTCTTTCAAAGGTATGATTATGTATAAACTATTGAAGTACTTTTTAAGTTAAAAGAATTTTTTAATGCGACAAGAAATGTATTTATTATTCTCTGACCTAAACCTTTATAATTACGTGTATAGTTAAATGACAATAATTATTATGATCTTGATTAACTAGATTATTGCTATTTCTAGGCAATGTAATCATTTAAGTCAACAGAGACATGTCGTTAAGAAATATTTGCACATCGGAAGACAAAATCATGTAATATCATCGTATACCAGGCGACTTGATCAACCATCACCATCCACCACAACTTCCTCCTCTTCCATCTCTCTCTCAACCGGGATCACTACTGACCACACCTCTACTATTAGCACACCCACACTGGATAAGTGGAACCAATTCTCTCATTCCTCGAGTTTAAACGAGATTGGTACCAGCACGGGGCATGCCCTCACGCACCAACCCACACTGAACAGGAAGAGAAGTCGTGCTAGTTCGTCTGTGATTAGCAGTGGAAGAGGGACACTCTCAACAGCTAATAGTGTAAATACTATCAATAATATTGAATTAGGACACTCGTTTGATGATAATGGTGACAATGATGATGATGTGGAGAGAGTAAAGAGACCTAATTTATCAAGAGTGAAGAGAGAAGAGGATAAAATATCGCCGAGTAAATTAATCGAGCAACAGCAATATCTAATGAAAATGGTAATTTTGCAATAAAATTATTATAAAAATTATACATAAATTATACTTTCTTTTTCATGTGATAATTATTAATTATTATTAATTATACTCATAATTACAGGGTTTTACTCCTCCTCCAACAATGAATGGTATAGCCAGTTCACCAGTACAGCCATTCCCGGTGATTGCTGGAGCTCATTCACCATCAACTTCTTCAGGAGCAACTTTTGTTATCAACCCTTCGCATAACATTCTACCCAGATCAATGCTACCCATTAGTGGTATGTGTATTATGATCATGATACATGTAATAATGATAATGATAATGATGATAATGATAATTAATTAATCTGTGCAGGTTTTTTTCTTTATAATAATGTTATTAATAATAATAATAAATAGTGATATAATTTAGAAGCTGTGATCTAATTATTGTTATCAAGCAAGTATAATGACAGTTATGACACAATTTTTTTTGGCTACCAATACAACTACTAATGATTTTGTTATTATTGTAGTGAGTGAGATTACCTTAAATAGACAAATTCTGGCAAATGACCTTTGTAATTTTTTTTGTGGTGCCTGTGTAATACATGTACATGTATATTATTGAGAAAAGGGACTGCTCTATTACTACATGTACATGTATGTAGTAACTAATTATTGATAAAGATTGATAACACCATTTATGATGTTGTGGTTATAACTTTTAATTATTTTATTAAAATACATTTCCATCTCTAATAGGTTTTGGTGTGCCTAGCCCATCAACACAGTCTGCATTCTCTCCAGTAGTGGGAGGAGAGAGAGGACTGGCTCATTTCCCTTCAACAACTGAGCCTCATCAGCAGTTACTAGGAGGGCCTGGAGGCGGAGGAGGACAGCAGCAGCGTCATCAGTTGTGGGTGAATAGCCAGCACCAACAGATGATGAATTATGAATCCAATTCATACCATCACCATCCACCCCACTCACACTCTCCCCACTCTCTCCTCTCTCACCATCCTGCCTCTGATAGTCTCTCTAATAACAACACTAACGATCATTTAATAGATTATCAATCACCTTCATTGCCTCACATGAACAAGTTTAGCCTTCCACCTCCCGCTGGTGTACCTCCGTCACAGCAACAGTCGCAGGGATTGGCACACCAGCTAGTTCCTGGGTCTCTTCCGCCGCCTCTTAATCCTGTGGGAGGAGTTGGTATTAATTCTACGTCTCCTCCTCGACTTCATCGTCTTGCTCCCTCTGGAGGATCCGGGGGAGGCGGGGGAGGCTCGCAGAATCACCATTCTTATCATCAGTCGGGATTGGTAGCGTCTCAGAATGTAACACAAAGAACACAACAGGTGTCATAATGCACTCTTTCTCATGCTCTCTCTCTTCTCTCACACATACCTCCTCTCTCCCTTTCCCTCTTTAACTACATATTATTATGGGTTACACGTTAAATTACAATCATTTTCTTCTGTCTCTTATGTTTTCTTCTCTTCATATTCAAGATCCCTCTTTGACTATGATATTATTGTTATTATTATTATTATTATTATATATTATATGATACATGTTTTCTGCATCTTGCTGGTTCCTAGCTGGCTAGCACACGAGAATACTATCACCTTTCTCTCTTTTTTTAGAATATTTTCTATTTCTAAGCAATACACGTGTCTAATTTTGTCTCTCAATCTTTCTCTCTCTTTCTCTTTCACTAGCTCATTGTCTTTATTTATTGTATACTTTTATGACAAAAACACTTTATTTGATATGAAAATGAATAATTTACTATCAACATCGCCTACACAGCCCAATGCTCAACCCATTTTTGGTAATGCATATACAGTATTAAACTCTATGAGCTGAAGCAGGAAACAATTTCTGTTCCCATCTTCATCATGTACTACTCAATGTGGCTGCTCTTTCTGTGTGTCACTGAACTATCCATGGTCACTGCCACTGCTAGTAAGTTTCTGTTGTATTGTCCAGGTATGATAATTTATTTTTAGTGACTCAACCAGTTACTTCATCTTCTGTGAATCCAACACTATCCGTTACTAATACCAATGTAGTATCTTTGCAGACTTCAGCTCAAAAACCATCCAATACAAATACTCCAGCCCCTTTTACTACTCCAGTACCTTCCAATTCTTTATTATCTTCTACTAGTTCAGTGCCTTCTATTCCAATACCATCTAGCACTCCTCAACTCCCTATTCTTGGTTCAATTCGAGCTAGTGTTTCTCCTAGGTTCATTACATTTAAATGGTCTGCAACTTTTAATGGCGTCAATAGTTCGTCTTATAATTTTGTTATAAGCACAGACGTAACACCTTCCACTTCCACTGGAGGTACTGTGTCTCTCAGAATAGTCTCTGGTTCTACAAGGAGTCTAGTTCTTGGGCCACACACCCACAAATCAGTTGTTCTTATGAGCATAGCATTATGTGAATCAGGTAATTCCTTTGCTCTAGCAACAAAATGTATTGAGGATGACACAAGGAGAAGATCAGTTACTGTTATTCATCCAGGTAGCAATAAACAACTAATTGATACTGATATTGTAGAACTTAATATAATTAACAAACCTAAATTGATTGGATTAATAATTAATTATGGACATGTGGTTTTCTTTATTAGAATGCAGTCTAGACTGCACCTATCCTAATGGAATACAGAGTTTGGACTGCACGGAGTGCATATGCAGGACAACAGCATATGTAGGGCAACACTGCAATAGTAAATAAGATTAAATTGCATAACGTTACATAATATTTATGTGTTGTGCATACACTTGTACAGGACCAACCTTTTCACCATCAATAACTTCAGCTATCATGAGGGACAATGGTACAGTGCTAATGTCATGGAACTTTGCATACCGTGATGTGTCTGTGGATCAGTTCTTCATATCAGTGAATAATACAATGACAGGGAGAAGAGTACAGGCACATTATCTTCAAAACTCAACACGAAGAAAGTTAGTTACTAATAACTAGATATTATTATTATTGCAAGACGTAATAATTTTTTTCAGTTGGACTCTAAAGTCACTTGCTGCTGACAACTATTACACATTACAAGTATCTGTCATGTCTGGAAATATCACAGTTCCATCGGAACCTTTTGAAGTGTTTATACCTCAAAGTAACTAATTATAATGTACACCTATAATTACTTTACATATAATTTTATAGATAATAGCTCTGAAAAGCAACTTCAATCTAATGCTGGATACGTAGTTGCAATTGGGGTCACAGTTAGTGTTTCATTAGCAATACTAATGATAGGAATCATTTGCACAGTGCTAATTATGAAATGCTGGTATCATTCAAAGGCAAGGAATGAACAAGGAGCTGAAGGTGATATAAATCCGCCAGTGCAGGTGGAACATGTACAGACAAACCTTGAAGAGTCAGTGCAACTCAATTTTAATCCTGCATACACTGCCATGGAGATACAACATGATAACAATAGGCATGTTGGACGTACACGCACTAATAGGGTACCTAATGGAGGAGAAGTACAGGATCGTTTATACGAGTCATTCCATTCAACAGGATCAACTCTGTTCTATGACTATGTATCAACAACTGAAAGAATTTAAAATAACAAGAATTTTATGTAGTGCTTCAGAGACCCATTAATTATTTTTTAAATGTGTCTTTCATTAATTAATCCTCAGGTTAAACCATTATGTTCTCTGGGCTCAAATTGGAGGAGGAATTAAGTGAAGAAAAGAAAAGGAGGGTAGTGATATTGAAGTTCATAAAGTGAATGAAGAGAAATAGAGAGACAGGAAGGTTATTATCATTTTAGTTTTTGAGCTAAGGTATATCATAATAGCAAGATGTTTTTGTGGCCAAAAAAATTTTTAAATCAGTCCAAAAACAAATTTGTGGCTTTAATTTTCTCAATTTTCTATTTTTGGTCCCAATAAAATTTTCAACTTTTTAAAAATTGGGGGTAATTTTGGAGCCAATTTTTGGAAAAACCATACACTATATAGCTTTGGGTATTTCTTAAAAATTGGTCTGTTTCCTAAAATGCTCATAACTCAAAAATATTTGTCGGAATATATAACATGATGACATCAATGTGTATCAGAAAATATAATTAAATTTTGGGATTATTTTGGAGCCAATTTTTAAAGAAACCATGCTCATATTTTAAAATTCAGTCAGAAACAGCCCAATCATTCTACAAACATTCTATAATACTGTATTGTACATATATATAGTGTATAAGGTATTAGCATACATGTATTATGTACAATGTATTAATGTATTTTATGGATGTGAACATGTATAAGTCATTTCCATGGTATCAGAAAGTGAATAAGAATTTTTTAAAATTGGTTAGAAATTGAAATTGTCATATTTTAGAGAACCAAACTTAAAACTTTAAGGCTAACTTTCTATATAGCATAGAGACATGAATTACATCAATCAAAATTGAGAGTTATTTGTTATAGCCCATTTTAGTCTTAAAAATTTATTATGACAGTCAGAATCAGTTTAAGCTTTCTAAGGATATCAATATCAGATAATTTAATGGTGTTTTAAAATTCACTTTTGGAAAAAAGCATAGACTATTAAAGCTAATGGTACTTTTAAAAATTAGCACATTTTAAAATGGACATAACTAAAAATATTGTGCTGGCTGTTGAACATGACAGTAAAGGACCAGGCAGAAAAGTGATAACTCCTGATTTACATTCAAGTACATCCAGTTGACTTTGCTGGTACACAGTTCTTTATAGCTTGCTTGTGCATCATTTAGTTGATGCTATTTGTACTTATACATGCATGCTTATCCAGTTTCTGTTGTTGTGCAGATTCAGCTCAGTTGATAGCTTGCTAGTACATTGATCCATTTTATACATTGGTGCATGGATAATTTAAATCATAGTAAAATTCATTATCATTGTGAATGGCATTGTTGTGTGCACATGCGTCAAGGGTGATTGACACACCCAATTACACACAGCAAATAATGTGGTCAACTCTTCTCTTACTCTTTTGTCTTGCTGCATTAAGTGGAACAGTAGCTCCAATATGCAGTGAAGGTAGTGAAACTGATTGTTCTCTTAATGGAGTATGCAATAATGAAGGAGTGTGTGTATGTGATCCTGGATGGAAAGGAGATAAGTGTAATCAGTTAAAATTGAAGCCACCAAGCAGATTAGAGCCACACGGTTACTTCAATGGTAGCATGCCAACATGGGGAGGAGATGTCATCTATGAGAATGGTATATACCATGCATTCCTCACTGCTAAAGGATACAATACTCCACCATATGATGAATCTGATAGATATGTATGCAACACTGCCATCATTCGTCTGGAGGGAAAGTCACCAGCAGGTCCATTTGAATTTGCTGAAGTTGTCCTACCTGTATATCATCATGAGACTCATGCTATTAGAGCGCCTGATGGTACTGTACTTATATACATGATCAAATATGATGGCGGTCCTATGCCTGGCCTTTTGTCAGACTTGTGTT
>NW_003546260.1:22937-26105 GCF_000090795.2 Amphimedon queenslandica | reverse complement strand
TACAGTCTAAAGAGCCAGTGTTTGGATGGCATGCACCTAAAGATTGGCCACCATCATTAGTGTATCCTGTAGGACAAATAATATCTAATGAAGGTGCTTTCATATGGAGATCAAAGAGAGGTTATCATATGCTTACTCACTGTCAGTTAAGTCCCAATCATTCAACACGTGGTGCTTATGGATACAGTAAGGATGGATTATCATCATGGACACTGCTACCTGATTTAATGTGGGATGCTAACATGACATGGGCTGATGGATCTGTCAGTTACTTTAAACGTCGTCAAGGGCCTGGATTATACTTTGATGATAATGGACATCCACTGTATCTTCTTACACCAGTGGATGAATTGTATCAAGATGGATGCAACTGGGGTCATGGTTGGACACTAATGCAGCCAATTGAACATTAGAAAAGTAGGTTGCATTTATTTTATGCCATTGCTACATGCTGCATTTAACTTGCTATGAGAAATATTGTAGATAATGAAGTAAACAAAGTATAATGATCACTTTCAAGTATCTGTCAAGCAATGCAATTTTTACAGTGCCACTAAGTTTTATAATAAAAACATTACAGCCATATTGTAATGAGATATATACTATATAGTCTCATGTTCAATAATTAGTGAGTAGTCAGGAGTGATTATACAAGACAAAGCATGCTAAGTGAGGTATACAGCTTTTGGAGTAGCTTTGAGAATTCATAAAATCAGTGCTGTTGTGGTTCTTCACAACATTAGATTTGTTTCATTAAGTATATTCCTACCTACTAAAATTCATTATCTTTGTAATTAGCATTGTTGTGCACACACCCTATTACACACAGCAAATAATGCGGACAAGCCTTTTGCTGCTCCTTTGTCTTGCTGCATTAAGTGGAACAGTAGCTCCAATATGCAGTGAAGGTAGTGAAACTGATTGTTCTCTTAATGGAGTATGCAATAATGAAGGAGTGTGTGTATGTGATCCTGGTTGGAAAGGAGATAAGTGTAATCAGTTAAAATTCAAGCCACCAAACAGATTAGAGCCACATGGTTACTTCAATGGTAGCATGCCAACATGGGGAGGAGATGTCATCTATGAGAATGGTATATACCATGCATTCCTCACTGCTAAAGGATACAATACTCCACCATATGATGAATCTGATAGATATGTATGCAACACTGCCATCATTCGTCTGGAGGGAAAGTCACCAGCAGGTCCATTTGAATTTGCTGAAGTTGTCCTACCTGTATATCATCATGAGACTCATGCTATTAGAGCACCTGATGGTACTATACTTATATACATGATCAAATATCAGGGTGGTCATATGCCTGACCTTCTATCAGAATTGTGCTTGATACCAGGATGTGATGCAAGCTACAATAAGAGTCACATGGTCATAGGAATGGCTTGGAGTAAGAGTGTGTATGGTCCATGGGAAGAGAAAGTTATTCTTGATCCATGGCCAGGACTTGTTAACAGATCCTCTTGGCTGTGTCAAACAAATTGTCCCTCTGTTGTTTTTGCTCCTAATGGTACTGCAGTAATGGCTTTTCGATCAGTGCAATGTGATCGGTTAAATTCTAACAGTACTGTAAAAGAAAAGATTGCTATAGCCACAGCTCCTCACTGGTCTGGTCCATATACAATACAGTCTAAAGAGCCAGTGTTTGGATGGCATGCTCCCGAAGATTGGCCACCATCATTAGTGTATCCTGTAGGGCAGATAATGTCTAATGAAGACCCATTCATATGGAGAACAAAGAGAGGATACCATATGCTTGTTCACAGCCAATTACTGCCCCATCTTTCAACACGCGGTGCTTATGGATACAGTAAGGATGGACTATCATGGACACTGCTACCTGATTTAATGTGGGATGCTAACATGACATGGGCTGATGGATCCGTCAGTTACTTTAAACGTCGTCAAGCACCTGCATTGTACTTAGATACTAATGGATATCCACTGTATCTCCTTACACCAGTAGATGAATTGTATCAAAATGGATGCAACTGGGGCAATGGTTGGACATTTATACAATCAATTGAACATGATTGATATTCATGCTACTCCATAGTTTGCATAGCTATAGATGTTCATGCTAGCTTTTAGATTTATTAAATTAGCAAGTATCCGTTATCTGGTACACAATAATTGATGCAGATATAGCTCTACATTAAAATTTTTAAGTGACCAATTGGCTAGATTGCCATTGAACACAATTATAATTATTTTAAAAAATTTGCACAAAAACTGAGACCTATTTTTATAGCTGTACAAAACTTCTCAATCTTTTACAAAAACTTTCATGCATGATTCCAGTAGCCCATGAAAAGGTAGGGCTCCTGATGATTATCTATCAATTAAAAAGCGTTTTGTTAATGAAAGTTGTAATTTTGGTATCTCAAAAGTTTATTCATTTCATACAAATCCCACTAGATGCATGAATTGAAAAAGACACTTCTAATTGCATTACTTATTCAATCTTACTAAATTCATTATCATTGTGAATGGCATTGTTGTGTGCACATGCACTGATTGTGACACACCCTATTACACACAGCAAATAATGTGGACAACTCTTCTGTTGCTCTTTTGTCTTGTTGCATTAAGTGAAACAGTAGCTCCAATATGCAGTGAAGGTAGTGAAACTGATTGTTCACTTAATGGAGTATGCAATAATGAAGGAGTGTGTGCATGTGATCCTGGATGGAAAGGAGATAAGTGTAATCAGTTAAAATTCAAGCCACCAAACAGATTAGAGCCACATGGTTACTTCAATGGTAGCATGCCAACATGGGGAGGAGATGTCATCTATGAGAATGGTATATACCATGCATTCCTCACTGCTAAAGGATACAATACTCCACCATATGATGAATCTGATAGATATGTATGCAACACTGCCATCATTCGTCTGGAGGGACAGTCACCAGCAGGTCCATTTGAATTTGCTGAAGTTGTCCTACCTGTATATCATCATGAGACTCATGCTATTAGAGCGCCTGATGGTACTGTGCTTATATACATGATCAAATATGATGGCGGTCCTATGCCTGACCTTCTATCAGATTTGTGTTTGATACCAGGATGTGGGCTTAGTTATAATAAGAGTCATGGAGTAATAGGAATGGCTTGGAGTAAGAGTGTGTATGGTCCATGGGAAGAGAAAA
>NW_003546260.1:21247-22927 GCF_000090795.2 Amphimedon queenslandica | reverse complement strand
CTGTTACTTTTGCTCCTGATGGCAAAGCAGTAATGGCTTTTAGATCGATAGAGTGTGATAGATCAAATTCTAATAGTACTACAAAAGAAAAGATTGCTATAGCCACAGCTCCTCACTGGTCTGGTCCATATACAATACAGTCTAAAGAGCCAGTGTTTGGATGGTATGCTCCTGAAGATTGGCCACCATCATTAGTGTATCCTGTAGGACAAATAATGGCAAATGAAGACCCATTCATATGGAGATCAAAGAGAGGATATCATATGCTTACTCACTGTCAGTTAAGTCCCAATCATTCAACACGTGGTGCTTACGGATACAGTAAGGATGGATTATCATCATGGACACTGCTACCTGATTTAATGTGGGATGCTAACATGACATGGGCTGATGGATCTGTCAGTTACTTTAAACGTCGTCAAGCACCTGCATTGTACTTTGATGCTAATGGACATCCACTGTATCTTCTTACACCAGTGGATGAATTGTATCAAGATGGATGCAACTGGGGTCATGGTTGGACACTAATGCAGCCAATTGAACATTAATAATGTTAGTGAAAGTAGTCATAGCAATATAATGAGTGCTACATGCTGTATTTAATTCGCTGTGATGGTAGATAACGAACTAATTAGTACTGATGAAAATAGCCTAATCTTCATTGCAAGCGGGTGTGGTTACAGTGAAATAAAATGGCAGCTAGAAGCAGCATAAAACTAAACTGTCATCCAAAATCTTCTCTAGCAGCAAGGAAGGTCATACAGCACAACAATAGAGTCGCTCGTGAGCTGAGCCCTTTTAAATTTTTTACATTGTTCTAGTAATTATAATTATGAGTGGGGCGAGCTTAAGCGCTTAGTCAGATCTCGCGACCTCGCCATACAGATTTGGCCAATTGGGTAGGCAGCGAGACTTGGCGAGCCCAATAATTGAACCATAGATTACCTAATCTATGATTGAACTAATCTTCTAAAAAGTCCCGAAATATTTTCTCTTTTCTCCGTGTCTATCTCCTTATCAGCTAGGATGGAATACTTCAGCAATGAGTCTTCATCTAGTAATGCTACTTGCTCCTATGATACCAATCTCTATGTGCAAATCACTGGGTCTATACTCTTTGTCATAGTGTGGCCATTTGTTGTTCTTGATATGAAATGGTTTCCTCTTGGAAGGCCTGCTGCTGCATTAGTTGGAGCTGCCTTTATGGTATTGTTTCAAATTGTTTCTCAAAATGATGTGTATGCAATTCAAGGGCATCAAGATAATTTGCAGACAGTGTTTCTCCTGGTTGGGATGATGATGCTGTCTTATTACTATGATCGTGAAGGTATTCTGAGAGTAGTTATGCTCAGAATATTTGGTGAGAACAAGCCATTTCTATCAATACTCTGGAAAGTTTGCTTGATGTCTGCCATCCTCTCTGCGTTTATTACAAATGACGCTGCCTGTCTTGTTGTTACACCTCTCATTCTTACGGAATTCATCAAGCAAAAACGTGACCGTTGGGAGCTGCTACCATTGTGTCTTGGTATAGCAACATCAGCCAACATTGGGAGTGCTGCTACAATATTTGGCAATCCACAGAATGCTTTCATAGCTTCAACAGCTAGGGTGTCTTTGCTTGAATTTTTTATAGCAGAGCTCCCAGCAGCTATACTAGGTTTGATAATCAATGTCGTG
>NW_003546260.1:18920-21237 GCF_000090795.2 Amphimedon queenslandica | reverse complement strand
TAAACCATATACCAGATGAAGTTGATCCTAGTATGACATAAATCAATACAAAATGCTTTTTAGTAGACGATCAACTTAAGACTTACTTCAATTGGCAGTAAAACACCACCTTCATAATTAGTTTTAACCTCCTATATCCTTCCAATTCACTTCATAATTTCTCCTATTTGAAGACATCTATTGAACAAAATGACATTACTAGTACACAAATACATTCTTAAACATTATGTCTGAATCACGAAATATCCATCATATACACTTGATTGGCCTAAAATGTGCCCACCGTGGGGTACACATAACAAACATTAAAAAGCTAATAACTTTAAAACCCTTCCTTATTTAATCAAAATGCCAAGTTTAGTACATGCAGACTCGTACAGATCACATCTTTTCAAAAATTCAAAGTAATTCTATGGCTAGTTTTAAAGAAAATGTGCCCACAAGGTGTTAAAAGACATAAATTTATATCTTTGTGAGTATTGTTGGAGATGATAGCACGCAATTCATATGTACTTAGTTTTTTAATACAATACCAGTTACCTAGGAAACACAGTGAAGCAACAATTGGATCCAAATCTGTCCGAGATAAAACACTAACTGACGATAACTACCAACTCCTAGCCGCCATGTCCCGAAAAGAGCCTTTGACTAACAGGAAGTGACGTTTCAGGAGTTTTTAATATTGGCTTCCTGTGATGTTTCCAATCCATGTAGGCTTACGTATAATATCTATGCAGCAACTAAGCTGTCATCCAAAATCTTCTCTAGCAGGAAGGAAGGTCATACAACATAGCAATAGAGTCACTCGTGAGCTAAGCCCCTTTAAATTTTTTTACATTGTTTTAGTAATTATAATTATGAGTGGGGCGAGCTTAAGCGCTTAGTCAGATCATAGATATACAAACACAATGTTTGTATATCTATGGTCAGATCTCGCGCGACCATTATTTGGCGGATTGGGTTGGCGGCGAGACTTGGCGAGCCCAATAATTGAACCATAGATAATCTTCTAGAAAGTCCCGAAATATTTTCTCCGTGTCTATCTCCTTATCAGCTAGGATGGAATACTTCAGCAACAATGAGTCTTCATCTAGTAATGCTACTTGCTCCTATGATACCAATCTCTATGTGCAAATCACTGGATCTATACTCTTTGTCATAGTGTGGCCATTTGTTGTTCTTGATATGAAATGGTTTCCTCTTGGAAGGCCTGCTGCTGCATTAGTTGGAGCTGCCTTTATGGTATTGTTTCAAATTGTTTCTCAAAGTGATGTGTATGCAATTCAAGGGCATCAAGATAATTTGCAGACAGTGTTTCTCCTGGTTGGGATGATGATGCTGTCTCATTACTATGATCGTGAAGGTATTCTGAGAGTAGTTATGCTCAAAATATTTGGTAAGAACAAGCCATTTCGATCAATACTCTGGAAAGTTTGCTTGATGTCTGCCATCCTCTCTGCATTCATTACAAATGACGCTGCCTGTCTTGTTGTTACACCTCTCATTCTCAGGGAATTCATCAAGCAAAAACGTGACCGTTGGGAGCTGCTACCATTGTGTCTTGGTATAGCAACATCAGCCAACATTGGGAGCGCTGCTACAATATTTGGCAATCCACAGAATGCTTTCATAGCTTCAACAGCTAGGGTATCTTTGCTTGAATTTTTTATAGCAGAGCTGCCAGCAGCTATACTCGGTTTGATAATCAATGTCGTGCTAATATACTTGTTTATGCTAATTCGTATGAAAATGAGAAAAGAAGAAGAGAATCATCTAAATTCTGAGGCTCAAAGTTCTAGGATTGCAGCACGCTCACGAAATACTTCTATTGCCAGTGAAAGAGAAGCTACAGTACAAAGTTATGAAGACCCTCAAGTTAGGAATGAATCATTAACTCTCTCTATCTCAGGGGAACATGAAGCAACAGCAATGAGCTATGATCAAAGTGGGAATGGAGCTACACGTTTCAAAACAAATGCTATTAATCACAGTAATAGTATGCTTGTACAACTGCAGCAATCTTCTGGTGAAACATTACCAGAGGATGTTCAAGTTAATGATTCAGTAAACAATGATGATGAGGACAAAGCACCAGCTGAAAAAACAAGGTTCCAAATCATTCGTCGCAAAATATTTCTGGTTTGGCTCGTGTTCGTTACACTTCTAATGGTTGTGTTACTTGCTATACCTAATCAAATTGCCGACTTCAATCTTGGTTGCATTCCTTTGGCTGCCAGCATTTTTACAATGCTGATGGACACAATTCTCAATCGTAAGTACGCATATGATGTAATGGTCAAAATTGATTGGACAGTCA
>NW_003546260.1:14886-15918 GCF_000090795.2 Amphimedon queenslandica | reverse complement strand
ACAAATGTTGCTAGCAACATGTTGCCTCGTGTATGAAGGCCTTAAGGGTTGCAAAACAATTATTGCGTGTATTGTTGCTGCTGCTAATGCTGCATGAATTGGAGTAGAACATATTATGTATACATAATAGCTACACTAATAGATCTACATAATGCTGGTGTTTGCAACTTTCATTTAGCTGCTTCATTAATTATACTACTAACCATGTAGTCTTACCCCATCTACACCAAATTATGAAATATTAATTATAACTGAGTAATAATGAACAGATTTGTATATCTTAATAGTCTATCTGTTGTAGTCAGTTTGTTTACTGTAGTGTAGATTAGGATTTGCACTTGCATGCTGAGAAAAGAAGTATCATATAGCTACATGTATGTGTGGGTGTCTTGTATCTGTGTTGTGGACAGACATATGGGAATGCACTACGTACGTCATCACTATTATGTATAGAAATGTATAATTAGGTAAATCTATTAATACTATTACTATTACTGTGCAGCCTTTAAGCAATATGTAATTATTCTAAAACCTTTAGTATTATAGATCAATGTAAGTGATTGTCACATTTGTGTATTACTGTTACTATTATTATGCCTTATTACTATTACTATTGTCTATTATTCCATGCATGCCCTTTGCAGCTTTTATTTCTCATTAACTTTTTAACATTGAGATCTTCTTTGTCTCTAACCTTCCCTATGATACATACCCAGGGTTTCCCACAAAGTATGCTAAGTGAGCTAAACAGCATTCTTTATGAGTTGACAAGCACATGTATGTACATGTATGTGTACACATATTTGTAGACGTATATGGCTTTTGGAGCAACTTTAGAAATTTGTAAAAAATCTAATTCTGATCATAATCATCTTAAACTTTCTATGCAAACTAGGAGCATGTATATGAATTAGAAAAAAACTATAAAAGTGGGGAATTCTCTCATAGCCATTTTTGATAAAATTTGACCAAAGACCATGTACTACAAGAACATAAAAAATTTTAAAAAAACAAGATGAAGTAGGATTCTAG
>NW_003546260.1:0-14817 GCF_000090795.2 Amphimedon queenslandica | reverse complement strand
ATCTTGTTTTTTTAAAATTTTTTATGTTCTTGTTTGTGTTGATTTTTTTATAATATTTGTAATATTCTTTTCAGATGGTGTCGATTGCTAACAGTTATGATCAAGAAATTCTATACTGATCAGTGTTTAGTGAAGTATGATATAATAATAATCTTGACACAAATCCTTGTTCAAGAAGTGACAATACCCATCTTTTCCTTCCAATCCTGTCCTAGTCAGGCGGGCCTGACCCTCGCGAAAGGCGGAGGGTCAGGATAAGTGCGTATACCAAAGTTGGCTTACTGCAAAATTTCTGCAGTACAGGAAGTTACATCATTTTAATAGTTAATTACATCATTTTAATAGTTAATTAATACTTATAACCATTAATAATTATTTATTGAGTGATAATGAGTGGCATGATTTCTCGAAATAAAACTGAACTGACTTTTTTCAAAGCCATCCAATAGAGCTACAAGATTCTGCTAAAGTTGAAGCTGCCAGAAGGCTAGGATATCAGCTTAAGAAGAGCAGTATGACTAGTTATTACTTTATATTAGTAGCTTTATACCGTGGTAGTGGTGTTATCGTAGTTTTTCTGACTGGATTTGAAGAGTGCCTATTTGCCATTAATTTTGATGCATTACTGCCAGGTAATCATCATAACTTTAAGTTTTTAACACCACTGAGTCAGCCCGTAAGTTTAATAATGAAGGATCAGGTAAGTTATATAATACTCCTGGGTAAATAAATATGCTTGTAGGCTTCTGCTTTAAATTGAAAGGGCTACATTTGTGGCATCTCTTCCACAAGCACAGCAGCTTGCCCCCACATATTGCCAACATAACTCCACCCTAGATAGGTGGGGCATAATTAACTAGGATGCTGATAGCTTTTGAGCCCCGCCCAAGCCATACAAATGCAACCAACTTTGGTATACGTATTTATCCTGACCCTCCGGCTTTCGCGAGGGTCAGGCCCGCCTGACTAATCCTGTCCTGTTGTTTCTGTTGTAAGTTCATGATCATTGTATAACATGAATTAATATTATACAATTTATTGAACACACATAATAAAAAATGATATCCAAGACTAAATACCTTCTCTTAGCTGGAACTGAAAGCCTGGAACTTCCACTTAGTATTGCAGTTGATCCAAGCAGAGCTAGATAAAAAAATTGCTTCCTTTTCCCAGCTCTGAGAACTGAGCATGCGCAGCCACACCCACATTTTGGAGCACATGCATGCTTCTTTAATTAACAAAATGGCGGAATGAGGTAAGCTGGGCTGGTGGTGATGGAGAGGGGGCAACTTTTTCTTATTGTTAGAGTTATTTAAAAAGTTGTGGACCTGCGCATAGATAGTTGGAGTAGAATGGTGTAAGAATTAACCTTGTAGCATTGTTCAAAGACCACGATACCCCTGCTTAACTGATTGACAGAAGATGATGATGATGATGATGAAGATGAAAAAAAGGTGGCTGAACAAAACGGCCGGTTCGCCGATTTTTGACTTTCCTCTTAGACAAGGTTTAGAGCCACGCTAGTGGTACCAATGGAGTCCTCTGGTCAAGATAAGGTCCTCTATAAAGTCTGGTAAGCACAGGAGCTCGTTTTCCCGGTAGAGCAAGGCTGCAAAAGTCGTGGCAGCCATGCAGTATTGTTTTGGGGGTGAATCCTACTTAGTAACGCTACCGCGTTACTAATAGTACAGGGTATTTTGTCCAAATTTTGAGCAACTTTATAAATTCATTTAAAGTCCAAATTTGATCAGAATCAGCTCGAACTTTCGACACAACATAAGAGCATGTATATGCATCAGAAAATAGAAAAAAGGAAATTCACTTCTAGCAATTTTTGACATACATGTAATATATACAGGATGTTTTGTTAAACTATAGAGCAGTTTTAAAAACCCACTGTTAAAATGCTGAGCACTATACCTAAAACCTGTGGGAAACCCTGTGCATACCACTTGGCAACATTTCATTTCTTTCCCTTAGTGTGCAATGTCTTTTTCTACATGTATGGTCTTATTTGATCTCCCTTTGCCTCTCTCTTTCCCCCCTCTTAAGATGCACTACATACAATCTTCAGCAATCTCCCTGAATATAGCTATTCTCATACACTCTCTTTACTCTCTTTATGGCTTCACTATTCTACATGTCTCTTCTCTGCATCTTTCTCATCTTTGCTCCTGTATGACTCTATCCTACATTCGATTCTCTCTACCTTCCTTTTTACATCTACATGTGTAATATGTTTACATTTAGCATATGCATATCAAGAATGTATGCCAGGCACAGGCCTACATGTATGTCACTGATTCATTAAAGTATTATACACGTAGCTTATGAAATAAAGCAATTGCCATTACTCTTATACACACTGAATAGCATTACAGCTTCCCCATTATATACTCTTGATTACAGTCATTTTTGCTCTTTAATCTGATTTACCATTGCAATTCACTGCTGTGCACCTCCCTCTCTTTGCCATTTTTCCTTCTTTATCTCTTTAGTGTCTCTGTCTCTTTCGAGCTTAGGATTTATGCTTACTAAAAGTATCAAGTATTTCATTCAAGTAAGGTCAATTATATATTTTCCCATTTTATGTTTCTCTGTATGATTATAGTCTAATTCAAGTATCAAGCTATGT
Organism: Amphimedon queenslandica; assembly: GCF_000090795.2. NCBI lineage: Eukaryota > Metazoa > Porifera > Demospongiae > Haplosclerida > Niphatidae > Amphimedon > Amphimedon queenslandica. The sequence continues at coordinate 12,182 of NW_003546260.1, read as the reverse complement.
AGTATCAAGAGCACAGGACTATATACATGCACTGGCGGATCTAGAAAAATTAAAAGGGGGGTTCCATTTCACTTAAGTAGGTGTGGCTCATTAATTTTAATTAAAATTTGGGTGTGGCTCATCAATTTAATTAATAAAATGGAGGAAAAGTGCTGCAAACTGACTGCAAAGAATCCAAAAATACTGCAAAAAGACAACTTCTTCTGCCAAAGAGGGGTTCCATGGAACCCATGGAACCCCCCTAGATCCGCCACTGACATGCATGACCAAACATTGTATTGTTGTATGTTATTTTTTTATTTTTAATTTCCAAAAATATTTCCAAATATAATCATTTGCTACTACTATGCAGTGAAAGCATGCAATATGAAACAGTTCATGAGGCAAGGTCCTTTCACTTGATCCAGGGATGAGAGATTTAGCCATACAGAAGTTGCATAATGATAAAAGATTTAGTATGCTAGCAGTGCAATTCTGATTGTTGTCTGGTATCAGCAACTAGGTATGCACAATTACTTGTTATGAAAAATAAAAGTACTAAAATTGAACTAACAACTACAGAGATAATCAGCTAAACCATACTTTCTGCATACTTAATGAGGGGTGGGGCTGAAGGTTTTTAGCTGAAAACTCCAAGGTTTTACATCACAAGTCCCAGAAACTGCAACGATGTTCTTAATACAATAATTAGCTAGTGCTACAGCAATACAGCAAGGTTGAAAATTCAATTTAGCAGTCAAGAAAAATTAGTCAGAAGTAGCTGATTTGCTTTTCAAGCCCTGTAAATCAATAAAATTGCTACATTATGCCTGAAAATAAGTTTTTAGTCAAAATAGTCAAAATATGACAATGAGTTGCAACAACATATAAAACTGGTAAATATGTTGATAACACCCGCGCTACAGGATACATTGCATTTGTATGACTTTGCCCTCGGGTTCAGTCATACAAATGCAATGTATCCCTAGCAGGGGTGTTATAAAATTCGCTTATACATTAATGTGTAATATGTAATCAGTCTGGTCTGCTTACTCTGAATGTGTAAGTCAGTGCTGAATTATTAACAGCACAGAGCACTTTATTGATATTGTTCTGTAAAATAATTATTACACTTAAGTTTTGATTGTAGGAAATACCCCAGTATTCTCACATAATTCCTTATAGTTAATGTCAAACACCTAATGTATTTATGCATATAGAGCTGTGTAAGTGTATCCATTTCATTTTGGCAAATTTGAGCTTTTATGACATTAATTTTAAATATTCTTAGTAATCAAAACAAAGTTTAAAAGTTAGCAAACATAAACATAATTATACTTAATCAAATTGAATAGATACAAACTATTAATGCTAATAATAACTAAGAAACAATATTAAATTTAATAATATAGACTCAACAATAACATTATAATAATTATTTCACAAAACATCATTCAAGTCATAATTATTAAGGTTGGCTTCCTGGCCCCAAGCTGCAAACCGAGAATCATCTATTTCTCCAGCGTGCTGATTGTCATCCAGTAAACGATGATGACTTCCTCCAACTTGAGCATCACATTCGATGCATTTCCCTACCTGCATTGCTCCTCCACACTCTCCAATATGGTAGTAGTGTCCATTAGGACACTTGTACCATGCTCCTTTTCTACCACCAATGGCAGCTACAATTTGCCTTATTTCCTCAGGTGTTGGTGCATCAAGATTGTTTTCTCTACAAAACCGAGACAGACTTTCACAATTTTCTTTATATATTTCCTCTGTCATTTTCAAATTTGGTTTATAGCTTGTTAGACTCAGCTCCTCAATTTGTTTTTTATACATGTATGTCATCCATTTATAATGCACTAAAGAAGACTTTGGTTTTATGTGAACTTCATAAAACTTTCTCAGAAAATGAAATCGTCTAATCTCACACTGAATGTCACTAATAACTTGTTGCGGTAAACACTGCAAATTTTTAACATGATGTGATCTCAAAAAACTGTGTAGCCTAATGATTTGCTTGGAAATGCAAATAATATCACTACAATCAGAGCCAGTATGAAACATTTCTTTTAATTCAGCACACTCAGTGGCAGAAGAAAGGAGTGTATGCAAAGATTGTAAAGTTACATCAGGTAAATCATCAATGTGACGAATTTTACGATACTGAATTTTATCATTCCATTCTAAAATATCCCTCTTCATTTTACCACGATTAAAACAATTTAATATTTGAAATTCCTTCATTTTAATGGTATTCATGTCTGTTTTAATTTTTTTGATGACATTACCATAACGAAGGCTTTTTGTAATATTTGTATTGCAATGTGGACAACGTTTCCACTTGACAGCTTCATCATTTTTATCCATATAGATATCAAAACCAGACACTTCAAAAATGTGAGGGCACTCAGTTAGCACAATAAAACGAGACTCTGGTTCACTTTCTTCACCAAAAAGAATACTAAAAGCTTCATTTTTTGGATCACAAACTCTACATAGTGGTGGACAAGGCTCACAACAAAGGCCTAAGCAAGGATGTCCACATTGTAACTTGAGCTGACAGGGCTCATCACAACGAGGCCTATCACAGATATCACCACACCTTTTAGTACATTTGTGATGAGGACACTGCCATTCACAGGGCTCAGCACAAGGAATGCATCGAGAATCACATTTGTGGCCACATGGTCCATGAATACATGAGCTAGGACATTTTAATTGACAGGGAGGACAATCACTGGCACAATTCCTTGAGGAGCATTGGTGACCACATAATAGAATGCGTGTGCACTTTTCTTTACAAGGAATATGGAGCCTGCCTTGGTTACATGAGCCACACTTTCCTTGGCACAAATGCCCACAAGCCAGTTCTACATGACATGGTATTTTACATTGTCTCATATAATCCTCAGGTTCATGGAAACACTCTGTTTGAGCTTCATGGCCACATGGTAACATTTTCATTACTAGCTCAGGACACTGATAATTAGTACACTTTTCTCCACATCTTCTTTTACATCTGTGACCACACTCCAGCATTTTAATGCATTCTTCTTGGCAAGTGAAGATATCTGGTGAACAATGACAAGGAACTAACTGCTGATGATTGCAAGAAGGTATAGTCTTCCATACTGACTCTTTGCATGGTGGACACTTTTCAGAACACAGTCTTGGACAAGGATGATCAAAAGAGCAAATTGTGCGGCTGCATGGTTTTAAACACGGCTGCTTATGCTCCAAGTCATCTGGATGACAGCGTCTAGGACATACATGCCCACAAACCATTCGATAGCAACACAGTTCCAAACAACCTCCATCTTTTACTTTGTCAAAATCCACAGGAAGCTTTACATCAGTAATTGTTTTATGCAAATGACATTGAAGAGGAAGTGACAATCCAAAAAAATTATTGTCTAGGCTATTAATAATTTTCTTCCATGTTTGTGATTCTTTCATGAAAAGCTCAAAATTACCAATGACATACAATCCTTTTTTAGCACGAGATAAAGCAACACAAATACGATTTTCTTCCTTCATGAAACCAGACTTGACAGAACGAACTAAGGAAAGGATTATAATATCATTCTCTTCTCCTTGAAAATTATCAATTGGAACAATACGAGGAGAAGATTCAAAAGCAAAAGACTTTATACACTCCTTGATGCATGCAACTTGCCCTGTGTAAGGAGTGAGTATGGTTAATTGATCTGGCTTGTAGCCTTGAAAAAGAAGATATTTGGCCAAACGCACTACAAAATCAGCTTCATGACTATTTGCAGGACTCATCAAACCTTCCATTGGCTTTTCAGGAAAAGTGTGATTGACAAAAAACATATTAGTTTTCATACCTTTAACTGATTTGTAATTTAGGACTTTCTGATGATCAAAAAGCTCCTGGTATATATGAGGGCAAACTAATTTGGCAATTTCTGGTCTCATTCGATGTTGATATTTCAACTGAACAGATGACAAACCATTCTTAATGAGACGTTCAAAAAGTGAAATCTCAAGACCATGCTTTCGTCCTATAGTAAAGTCATTGGCTTTTGGACGCAGTTGTTTGTGATCACCAATCAAAACAAGATGTTGAACATGCTTTGTCAAAGCAGCTACAATGTACCCTTCCATTACTTCAGCTGCTTCTTCTACTACTACTATTTTTGAGCGAACTTTTTGCAGCACCTTAATGTTCATTGAGGCACCAGTAGTGGTCACTCCTACAATATCTGCTTCTTTCAGTGCTTGAAGAGTAATGGCATCATCTTCATCTTCATATATTTCCTTCTTTTTTTCAAGCTCGTGAAGTTTATGTTTTAGGCATTTACACTGCTTTGTTAAGCAAAATTTTAATAGTTCACGTTTTTGATCAAGCCGTAGCTTGCCTTGAATATGCTTAATTCTAGATTCATATGGATCTGACCTTTGTAGTTTTTTTAAAAAGTTCACTAGGTCTCCTTGACTTTTTGCTGCATTCAATACTTCAACTCCTTCAAGTTCTGCATCTCTATCTTCTTCAGCATCAATTCTACGCTCATCTTCCTCAGAATCTGCATAATAATCTCTAAAAAAACTTTGAGAATTTTTTGGATTTTCTGGGGTTTTAACTTCTATGTTCAACCACTGGAGAACATCTTCAACACTTTCTATGCCTTCAAATATAAAATAGTTATGTATAACACAGTCACTTGTACAGCTATAGAGTTGTCTTGGATGGAGAAATGAATAATACAACATCTTATTAAGCTCATTATATGGCAGGCCTTTATAACATAGCTCTTCAAGTGCATCATATTTGCATTTCATAAGGGTCAAATCTTCTTTACGAAAAAATAAGCTAGGAAAAATCATAGATTCAGGACGTTGTGACCTCCTTGTGGACATAATAGATTTTCTATCAAATCGAATCTGTCGTTTTTTATCTTTGATATTGAGCTTCATATTACGTATTCTCTCACTCTTTGACCTTCCACCAATTCGGACAAGATTTTTACTTATTCCCAAATCCAATATTTCTTCCAGAAACTGGTCTAGGGCATGATTAGTTTGACACATGACAAGTATCGGTACTGATTTTTCTGAATTCCATTTTAGTCTATTTTGAAGCATAGCCTTCACAAATTGTACTCCAATATAAGTCTTTCCTGTTCCAGGAGGACCCTGAATAAGAGCAACTTCGGATGACAGTGCTAGTCTCAAAGCAGCTACCTGAGACTCATCAAGTTTCTCAGAGAAAGAAGGCATTGACGGCTGAGAGTTTTGAAAATCAACCACTGGAATCAAAGATTCTTCCATTTCATTATCACTAGAATCGCTGGAAGAAATCAAACTTGAATTTTTAAGTATTACAGCATTGGCTAAAGTTCCTTCATCTTCACTATCACTTATTTCATCTTGAAATTCTTCCACTGCTTCTTTTACAGTGAATTCTGTCTCGGAAACAATGATACTATCGTAGCCATGAGGACATTCTCCAATTGTACTGCAATGACACAGGACACCTTTTAGGTTTAAAATATAGTGTCCTTCATTTGCTTCTTCATGAATTTGAGCGTAAAGTGGCATTTGAACAACAGTTTCACCTTTGACAAGATACTTTCTAGCCAAATCTGGTAAATTGTTTTCTGGGTTTGACTTCATGGCATGCAGTTGCTTAACCACTGAAAAATATGCTTCAAAATATGCTGGTGATTCAATCATTTTGTACTTTGAACGATTGCTGATACGTTCAACACTAGCATCTAGCACTTTTACAGCAATGATTCCTCTCTTTAATTCATTCGCATCACGATTAGCAACAGTAGCAAACAACAGAGTGTGGAAGTCATCATTTGAAAGGCAAAGAAGTGAGCCAAATGTAAAACGCTTGGAATGATCCCAGTTCACCTTTCTTCCTTTAGGTAGATAAAAACTGATTTTGTAGACAAGATCCCCACCACAAATATCTTTATTATTGAATCGAACATTTTGATACGTGATAGCACTACTATAACCATTGTTATCTTCATAATATTCTTCACTGTTTTCTTGAAGGTTGCGTAGCACATCGCACAAAGGGCGAATGAAATCCTGACGCAGGAGTTCAAAATGGGTTTCAAGATATTCCAAATCAGAAGAAAACTGAGGCTTATTCTTAACCTGGATGGATTTCGACATAAGGTCACTTCTACTTGGCAAAAGAGTAAAAGTATCGCCATGTGCATTAGACATTATGAGGCTACTTCTTAGGTTGTCACGTTTGTTTAAAAGCTGTAAAGACTGCTCATAGAGTATTTTAAAATCATGAGAGCTACTGTCGCAAAGCTGCTTCAAAGCTCCATGCAAATCATCAAGTGGCAAAAATTGAACTACTTTGTGAATAGGAAATGCATTGCTATAAAGGAGTGCCATTAGAACTTGTTGCAGTGAAGAAATAAAATCAAATTTAAAAATAACTTCACAATAGGGAAGAGAACGTGTGAATGATCCAAGTGTAGCCCAAAATGGCAAAAAAATGTCATCAAAAATCATAAATTTGTAGCTTAGAGCACCTTCTGTGTGGTCTCTCGCTATCATATCATTGCAAGTCAAATTTTGACAAATGAGTGCTAACATTTTAATAGCTTTTAAAACCAAACCCTCTTTGTTATGGATACCATTAACATTAATATCATGAATTAAATCAACAAAGCAATCGTGTATATCATTCAATACGGACTCACGTGAAACTACATCCTTTGCCGATAGCTTTAAGTATTTTGCCATTGTATCACACCAACTTGGTACCGATGACAGGTGACGATCTTTTAAACTATTGCTTGATGTTTTTATAGAAGAAAATTGTGGTGTGCTTGAAGAAAGAGCTGTTGTCTTTTCATAATACTGAGGTGAGGAGCCTGCATCAAGTTGTTGTCGTTTAGTAGTAATAAATTCGCTTTCTTCTGAATATGGATTGAATGGTGCCCGTTTCCTCTTCCTCCCAGGCCGATTACTGGTAGATCTAGGTCCTGGAGTGCACAGTGAAGCATCATTTGTGACTGTTTCGTGACTTTTGTCGTATCCTCTTATTTCTCCACCTGGAAGTTGTCGTGCTCCCTGTCGTGTCATCGGTCGAGTCAGCGATTCTCTCAGATCAAGCTCTTTCCTTCGGTCCAATAAGACTCTCAAATCCTTTTCTTCTTCATTTTCTGGGGAAATTTTTCTCTGCTTTGTAGAACCATGGGTGCCCGGGAATGATGGAGGCCTTTTTAGTTGACTCGGCTTCTTGTTTGACATTTTTACTTTAGTTTATACTATGAGTATGATCATGCCCACCCACAACATCATGCCCACCCACAACATTAACTAATTATTATTCATAAAACCACAGGAATAACAACATTTATTTCCATGTTTTAAAACAACAATATTATGTATATACAAGTAAATAGTTCCTTTCTAATAGACAAAAAAGAGATTCGGAGCACTCCCAGAGGTTAAAAAAATTCAGTGCAGGGAAGCAAAAAGACACACAAAGACAAGTCACTGTTTTCTACAAGTCTCTACAATCAACCAGTGAGACTGAGTTAAGAGTGAGGGGGTCTAATGATAAGAGGTGGGGCATGAGAAGTTGCAGCTGTATGAGGGAAATATTGGAAAGGTGAAATGCTGGAGGGTGGTAGATGTGGTCGCTGTGACCTGCCAAACGACTGCTGATAGGAGTCAGTGGGGCTGGTCACTGGTGTGAGACATCTACTAGCCTCTTTAACAGCTAGAGGAGAAGGCCGGGTGGGACATTATTGCTTTTAACAGTTGTTGCACTTACAGGTATAAAAATCTCTTATCTCTACTCCTGGTAGGAGCTTTCTAACTCTATCCATCACCTACACACATGTACATAGTAGTGACAGTACATTATCATTTTTATAAGAGAAATTAATACATTATCTATGCATGCATGCAATGCTATAGATTAAAATAATAAAATAGAGCCTTATAATTATAACAGACAGCACTTTGGGAGAAAATTTTGTTTAACAACAAACATTTCAGGCTGTAGTATTTCAATACTAACATTTAGACTTACTGTTGAGTGTTGATGATCTGACCGGCAGAGGCTGCATTCTCATTCCACACTTGGAACTGAGTCTCTTGATCTCGTCCTTAACGCTCACACCCATCACATCATCATCTAACAATAACAATGACAATAATACTTAATAGAGCCATAATTCTGAATGTCAAGAATTCATTGAAGGTTCTCCTTTCACTCTTATATGTAATTGCATGACTACACTTTTATTTTAGTGACTCTCTCATGCATGTTTTGTGTACATGTACTTGCACTAACCATCAGCTGTACAATCAGCAAATTGTTCCCTATAATTATTCTATTGAGAAAGGAATTGTATGTGATTACATAGATGTATCTGCACATGATGATTGATGGCATTGCATAACCACATTATAGTGCATCCATATTGTTTCAAATTGTTTCTCAAAATGATGTGTATGTAATTCAAGGGCAGACATAGCACATCTACTCAAATTCTATCTACTCTGTATCTACTTGTATTTTAATTTTTTTAACTGGTATTTACTTGTATTTACTTTGTCAGTAGATGTGTATTTTCATGTATTTTTGTCTACTAAAAAAATGTGACTTATTGCAAAAAGCATCGTATGAAATCTTCCATTGCAGTTATTTACTCATGATAAAAGCCATGTAGGCACTTAAACTTCATACAGAAGAATGTGTTCTGTTGAAAAGAAAAAAATGCACAATGGCTACCTGCCTGATTAGCACTAAAATCAGAAGAATAAGCATTAGAAAACAGTCTTTTAAGCTTTTCAGATGATTATTTTAGTATGGATACAATACATGAAATATCTGAAAATAAAGGCGAATATTCTAGGCTGCTCTCCTCTATCTACCACTATCTACTTGAGCCAGAAAATTCGTGTAGATATTCGTGTATCGTGTATACATGTGCTATGTCTGTTCAAGGGTATAAAGATAACTTGCAGACAGTGTTTCTCCTGGTTGGGATGATGATGCTGTCTTATTACTATGATTGTGAAGGTATTCTGAGAGTAATTATGTTAGTGAGAATAAGCCATTTCAATCAATACTTTAAAAGGTATGCTTGATGTCTGCCATCCTCTCTGCATTCATTACAAAGGATGCTGCCTGTCTTGTTGTTACACCTCTCATTCTCACAGAATTTATCAAACAAAATCGTGCTGCTACCATTGTGTCTTGGTATACTAACTTTGCTCGAATTTTTTATAGCAGTGCTTCCAGCAGCTATACTAGGTTTGATAATCATGCATGTCGTGCTAATGTACTTGTTTTTGCTAATCTGTACAAAGATGAGAAAAGAAGAGAATCATTTAAATTCTGAGGCTCAAAATTCTAGGATTGCAGCAAGCTCAGAAATTACTTCTATTGCCAGTGAAAGAGAAGCTACAGTACAAAGTTATGAAGACCCTCAAGATAGGAATAAATCATTAACTCTCTATATCTCTAAGGAACGTAAAGCAACTGCAATAGATTATGATCAAAGTGGGAATGGAGCTACACGCTTCAATACAAGTGCTATTAATCACAGTACTAGTATGCTTGTATAACTGCAGCAATCTTCTGGTGAAGCATTGCCAGAGAATGTTCAAGTTAATGATTCAGTAAACAATGATGATGAGGACAAAGCACCAGCTGAAAAAAACAAGGTTCTAAATCATTCGTCGCAAAATATTTCTAGTTTGGCTCGTGTTTGTTACACTTCTAATGGTTGTGTTACTTAATATACCAAATCAAACTGACGACTTAAATCTTGGTTGTATTCATTTGGCTGCCAGCACTCTTACAATGCTAATGGACACAATTCTCAATCGTAAGTACGCATATGATGTCATAGTCAAAGCTGATTGGACAGTCATTTTTATGTTCATGGGTCTTTTTGTCTGGCTCAGAGATTTCCAAAACACCTGCTTTCCATTCATGGCATTTGAGCATTTAGCTCCTTACATGAATCTTAATACAATTGAAGGTGTTTTACTATTCTCTGTCTTTGTCATCATTGGTTCTAACATATTCAGTAATGTACCACTAGTGATATTGATTGTTGGTCATATATCTGACCTCTATGATGATTGTGGACCATTAGGTGGGTTACTCCTTGCCTGGATTTCTACTATAGCTGGTAATTTCACTCTTATTGGAAGTGTGGCTAATCTCATTGTTGCAGAAAAAGCACGAAGCTCAGCCAAGTATCATATTTCATTTCTTGAATACTTCATATTTGGTTTTTCATCTACACTGCGGATATTATACGTGTGCCTTCCAGTAGTCTATTTTATGGGAAAACTTGCTGCTAAAATATAAACAATTAGTTACAAGAGCTGTTTGAGTGGATTGTTGAACTATTAGTTAGGCTAATTTTTTATTGAATTAATATAATTCATTTTAATTGAAATAAAAGTCCCCTATGACAATGCTGCATCATACCATTATAATGCTACTACTAACATAGATTGCTGTCATAGACGACAGTGTACATAGGATAGTTTTAATTTGTCATAATTATTGCTGACTTTTTAAAACTTTTCATTTATATTATGTGTAATATCAGGCTATAAACTTATCCATAAGAAATTAAAGCTCTGGTTTATGAAAATAGTACAAGGTAAATGCTGTTTGTTAGATTTAACTTACTCATACTTATGTAACACAAGCTATCATCTATGTTGCAATGTCATTTGGCTTTGCAATTTTTCATTTTTTTACTTTGGAATGGGTTTCTATCTTTTGATCTAAGTCATTCTCCCAATAAAAAACTACTGATATGGAGGTTAAAAAGTTTTCATGGAACCATTTTTTTAACTCCTTTAATGTCGATCATCCATGCACCTATCACTTATCATGTCTACATGAGAGGTTAGATTACATAATGGTAATTCTAATTCAGTCTATTTTTACAAGACGATTGTAGTTAAATGTGTATTTGTAATTGAGGTTCTGTAACTGATCTCAGCTCTGAAGTTCACCTGTACTAATAGATCTAAAGTGACTAATAATAAAATTAATCCATTATACAGAGTGCGTTTTATTGTTTAAGTTTTAAGGAATCCTTAACTAATTTTAATTCTTATGAAAAAATTGCAAAAGTCATTGCAAGCTAGATATAATAGAAAAGTGTAACTTGTGTTACATAAGTATGAGTAAGTTAAATCTAACAAACAGCATTTACCTTGTACTATTTTCATAAACCAGAGCTTTAATTTCTTATGGATAAGTTTATAGCCTGATATTACACATAATATAAATGAAAAGTTTTAAAAAGTCAGCAATAATTATGACAAATTAAAACTATCCTATGTACACTGTCGTCTATGACAGCAATCTATGTTAGTAGTAGCATTATAATGGTATGATGCAGCATTGTCATAGGGGACTTTTATTTCAATTAAAATGAATTATATTAATTCAATAAAAAATTAGCCTAACTAATAGTTCAACAATCCACTCAAACAGCTCTTGTAACTAATTGTTTATATTTTAGCAGCAAGTTTTCCCATAAAATAGACTACTGGAAGGCACACGTATAATATCCACAGTGTAGATGAAAAACCAAATATGAAGTATTCAAGAAATGAAATATGATACTTGGCTGAGCTTTGTGCTTTTTCTGCAACAATGAGATTAGCCACACTTCCAATAAGAGTGAAATTACCAGCTATAGTAGAAATCCAGGCAAGGAGTAACCCACCTAATGGTCCACAATCATCACAGAGGTCAGATATACGACCAACAATCAATATCACTAGTGGTATGTTACTAAATATATTAGAACCAATGATGACAAAAACAGAGAATAGTAGAACACCTTCAATTGTATTAAGATTCATGTAAGGAGCTAAATGCTCAAATGCTATGAATGGAAAGCAAGTGTTTGGAAACCTCTGAGGCAGACAAAAAGACCCATGAACATAAGGATGACTGTCCAATCAATTTTGACCATTACATCATATGCATACTTACGATTGAGAATTGTGTCCATCAGCATTGTAAAAATGCTAGCAGCCAAAGGAATACAACCAAGATTCAAGTCAGCAATTTGATTTGGTATAGCAAGTAACACAACCATTAAAAGTGTAACAAACATGAGCCAAACTAGAAATATTTTGCGACGAATGATTTGGAACCTTGTTTTTTCAGCTGGTGCTTTGCCCTCATCATGATT
>NW_003546259.1:596511-597763 GCF_000090795.2 Amphimedon queenslandica | reverse complement strand
ATTGTATAGGAACTTGATGGATCTTACGTTACATATTTTCTTGGTAGATATTTCAAGATCTTGCCACATTCAGATTGTTCAGGAACTTGATAGATCTTACTTTACATAATTTATTGATAGATATTACAAACTTACAAGATCTTGTTACATTCTGTTGCAGATTGTGTAGGAACTTAAGAGATCTTACTTTACATTAAGATTGTATAGGAACTTTCCCTTGTAAAAAGTCCCAGCAAGATCTTATAAGATGTTTCATCATTTCACATGACAATACAAGAAAATGTAAGATAGTAATCTTGTAAAATCTTGTCACAGAAATTCTTGCTTTAAGATTTCATAAGATTTTAACAAGCTGTCAGATCTCTTAAGATCTAACATGACTATAATTTTTGTAAGAATTTCTAAGATCTTATGAGTAAAGGAATATGTTAGAAAATGTAAGATCATGCATAATTTGAAATATCCCACACTGTGAACTTTGTAAGAACTAACATGATCTTGTTAGCTTAAAATTTTATAAGGTCTTACAAAATCTCATAAGTTTATGATCTTGAAAAATCTGCCATGATCTCGTGACACTGTAAGATCCCACATCACAGTATTTTGAGTCTCACAAGATCTTGAAAGATCTTACAAATCATGTGATGTCACAGGAAGTAGTTGACAACCCACGATAGCCTTAACATTAGTTGCAGCATATAAAGAAACTGAAGTTTTAATCACGTCTAATCAAAAAAATTAATGAAGTGCACATTAACATTGCACAACATTTTACACATGTATTATGCATTCATGCAATGTAAGATCTTGCCTAGATCTTACTGTTGTATTAATTTTTTAAAGAGCATTGTATGCTAAAATACCATGCAAGAACTTGAAAAATATTGTAAGATTTTGGTAGCAAGATGTCATCATATCCTTCATGGTCTTTGTTCCAAATCCCCGTAAGATCTTGCTAGGATCTTATAAAAACTGTTTCCCAGATCATGTTGGATCACAGTTAATTCTTAGCATCATGATCATACAAGATCAAGCATTATTTTTGTTCCAAATACCAAAAAGATCTTGCTAAGATCTTAAAAAAATTGTTTCCGGGATCATGTTGGATCACACTTAATTTATAGCATCATGATCATGCAAGATCAAGCATTATCTTTGTTCCAAATACCAAGAAGATCTTGCAAGAAAAAACCTAAGATTCATGCATGATCTTGAAGAGAAATCATGTAAGATCTTGCTGGGAATTTTTACA
>NW_003546259.1:595161-596501 GCF_000090795.2 Amphimedon queenslandica | reverse complement strand
TTGTGTTATTTAAGATACAATTTATTGTTGACACATAATAAAGCAATGATATTCGAGACTAAATACCTGCTCTTAGCTGGAACTGGAAGCCTGGAACCTCCACTAATTATTGCAGTTGATCCAAGCATAGCTAGATAAAAAAATTGCTCCCAGTTCTGAGGTCTTAGCATGTGCAACCACACCCACATTTTGGAGCACATGCTTCTTTAATTAACGAAATGGTGAAATAAGGTACCGTATAACGTTTTATTTTGGCGATTTTGCTGTAAAATTGTAATTGGTGGTTTTTAATTTGGCGATTTTTGTGTACAAGTGCATTACTGAGCATGCACATTAATGATTGGCTGTTTTAATATTGGCGATTTGGCTTGCAAACTGCCAGTCGCCAAAATAAAACTCTGCCAAAGTAAAGCGTTATATGGTAAGTTGGAGTGGCAACAGTATAGAGAGAGTGCAATTTTTTCTTATTGTTAGAATTATTTGAAAAGTTGTGGACCTGCGCATGGATAGTGGGAGTAGAATGGTGTAAAAATTAGCCTTGTAGCATTGTTCAAAGACCATGATACCCCTGCTTAACTTATTATTGAAGATGATAATGATGAAGATAAAAAAGGTGGCTGAACAAAATGGCCGGTTCGCTGATTTTTGACTTTTCTTTTAGACAAGGTTTAGAGCCACGCTAGTAGTACTAATGGAGTCCACTGGTCAAGATAAGGTCCTGTAAGAAGCCTGGTAAGCACAGGAGCTCGTTTTCCCGGTATAGCAAGACTGCAAAAGTCGTGGCAGCCATATTGTTTTGGGGCAAATTCTACTTAGTAACGCTACTGCTTTACTAATAACGCTACCGTGTTACTATTATGTCAACCCTCATAAAAATTTTTAGCAAGATCATGCATGCCTGATTTTTAATGTAAGATCTTGGTCAAGATATTTAAAGTCTTATAAGATTTTGGAACAATGATCTTGCACGATCTATAGTGATTATATGTTGATCTTCATTGAAGATCTTAAATGAGTCATCCATGATCTCATTTTATGACCTTATTTCATGATCATCCATGATTTTGGAACAAAGATCTTGCTTGATACCTTACATGATCCCCAATGATCACATAATAATCTTTTTTAAGATCTTTAAAAATCTTATTTTAAGATCATCCATGATTTTGGAACAAAGACCTCACATTTTTCCTACATAAAATGATCAACTATGATCTGGCAAAATTACACAAGATGCTTGATTTTACAAAAAACTTATCAATTAGAATTGATTAGCATAAAAATTTAGTAAGATCTCACTTAGATCTTACACTGCATGAATGCATAAATAATAATGTATG
>NW_003546259.1:568684-591854 GCF_000090795.2 Amphimedon queenslandica | reverse complement strand
ATCAATTCAATGGGAGATTGGTGGCTTGCCAGAATACTTAAAAGTGATTCAATTGGGGAATATGCACCTGGCACTGAAGGTTGGGTACCAAGAACATTTATGGCACCTTATTGTGGGGAAAGTCCAATACTGAGTGAACCAAGTATGATGTTATTGATATTGTTAACTTTTACATCATTTTTTTAGCTAAAGATAGTAAATTCAATTTAAAAGAAAGTGGCAGCAATGCAAGACATAGGTGAGTTAGGCACAATTATAATGTAATCAAAAAATATTATGTCATCATCAGCTTAACATCAATGAAGCCTGAACGAAGTAAAAAGAAGTCTAAGAATATGTTCAGTTCTCCAGTAAGTAATATTTGTATGTGTTTTATTTAAAAATGGACCTGAAGCAATTGACAGTATAATTAATGCACCCCTTTGATGTGGATAAAATTGGTAGATTTTATTGAGTGAACGTGTGACTTTGGGCTCTGTTTTGTTGTGTCACTTTCGTGATTCCTTTGCTCCTTGTAAAAATTAAGTTTCAACAAAACCTAGTGAAGTTTTTTCCAAGATCCTGATAAGATTCAGGAGTGTATCTAGGAATTTGGTGAGGAGGGCTATAGGGTAAGAGGTGGAAGGGGAAGGGGTGGTGGCACGCAAAGCGTGCCAATTTTTTGGCCACACCCACTTCTTCCTTGTGGATTCCTGTGGAAATTGCCGTATAATTACTATATAACCAAGTTTTCAATAGCTACCAGATTTTTTAATGTTAACATACCTGCTGAACTTGAAGTGCAAGTTTTCAATAGCTACCAGATTTTTTAATGTTAACATACCTGCTGAACTTGAAGTGCTAGTAGACTGTGTAGATGTACTGTACTTGTAGAACTGGATTGGCATTGGCTGCTCTTTTTGTGAAAGTAATTGAAGAGACATTATTTACAGCTGGTAGTGATTAGTGGTTCTGTGGTTGCTTGTACAAATTAACACATGTGCATAGGTGTGGTGTGGCTAGTGGCTACTGTGCATGTGTCATATATTTGTGGTGGTGTGTAAATTGAAGGTGTTGTCAAAAAAATGGCTGCTCAGTAGGATTTCATGGATTTGAAGGCAAGAGCTGATTCATCACAAACAAAAGACAAAAGATCACAAAGGACTATAAGAAGAAACCTATAGTGGTACTTAGAATGCTTTTAATTTCTTTTTATGGCATAAATGTATGTCTTGTTGATAGTTGATCAGTTTTCAGCCAAGGGCTGAGGGGGGCTCAAGCACCATTCAGCCCCATGCTAGAAATGCCCCTGAGATTCTTGCTATTAATATGCAAGATCTTACTTAATTTTGGAAGAAGGTTCTTGCATGTCAAATAATGAAAGCTCTTGCTGTCAAGATTCATGCAAGTTCATACAAAATCAATGATGAGACCTTGTCAAGGTCCTTACATATTATAGCAAGATCAAGGGGTGTACCTAAGGGTGGGCTTGTGTAGGCATGTGCCCGACTAACTCAGCAGAAGTAAAAAAAATATTTTGTATATTAGTCCTGTTAAAAGTATTACTCACTTTATTATGATGAAAGCAATGAGACAAGACTAGCACAGCTAATAGTTTTAGTCAGTGTAAATATGATGATAACATGGTAGAGACTTCCATAATTTAGGCTGCTATTTTTGTAATAATAACTACTATTAACCAATCTGTTATTAGACTATTTACTTAATTATTTAAATTAAAATTAATCGAGTGAAAAATGACTAAGAAACTGTCCTGAGTCTTTTTGAATGTCTCCCCAAGGCCAGTACTACTACTAATGAAGAAAATATAAGCATTGAAGAACACGTCTTAGCTTAAGTCTTAGCTTAATTTAGGGGCGGATTTAGGGGGGTGCTGAGGGTGCTTGAGCACCCGTTAGCCCAAAGAGTCAGCAATTTTTTATTCTGCTTCTTTAAGCTCTGGTGTCTGATATCGCTGCTACATGTAAGTGTTTTAAGAAAGTTATTCAACACAGTTGACAATCATTTCAGTCTCAATTTCAGCATTTGCCAGTGCTTTAAAGGGCAGTAGGAAGTGGCAAAGTGCCTGAAATTACTGTGACTGCACCTATAATATTCAATAAAGTGCAAGCTAAGCTAAAGGGCGGAAAACAATATTTTAGCGCAGTAAAAAGAGGTGTAGTCGAAATCGCAGTGTGTTTCGCACGCCGCATTTTTTCCTTCTCTATCCAACCAACTCTCACAGCTTTGATATGCTCCTGGCAAGATCTAACTTGATTTTTGAGCTAGGATCAAGTAAGACAGCGGGAGATCTTGCTCTCAAAATTCTATTAAGTTGTTGTAAATCTAAAGCAAGGTCTTTTCAAGTTCCTATTAAATTATACATTAAGATCAATAAAGATAGTGAGAAACTAAAAGTATATGGTTACTATGGTGTCACTCCTATGGTGTTTGGGAAGTGTTAGGCTTACCTGGCCAATCTGAATTGAAAGTATAGCCGGTTTCAGTTGAGTTGCCCAAGCACCACCCCTTATAACTTTTTTATTACTAATGCTAGCAACCTGAACTTGGTATAGTTGCATAACGGGTTCTTCCGAAAATCTGTACCAATTTTTGAGTCTCTAGGTACTCTGGAAGGTTCTGAATGGGTTATTCCACTCTAGTTCAAAGGGAGCCGCCATGATGAATCATTACGTTTACGCTATATCACACTCGTAAATATAATTTGCATCTCATTATTATTTTAAGAAAATTAATGTTTTTTATTTTATAAAATAAAAGCAGACAGATAAGGTTCTCTAAAGAAGGAGGCATTCAACTAGCAGTCTATACTACTGGGAAACGTCTGCTATACCTGCCCACAGCCTTCTCGATCGCCGTTTTTCTTCATTACCCTCAACCTAGGTTGTTATCTTCCATATTGGAGGTCTTTGTCAGCTTTATAACAGAAAAGTCTAGCTGGTGATAATAAAAGGTAGTGGTATCCAAAGCAAGGATAAAATAGACAATAAAAGGTGTTAGAGGTGAAGAAACGCTCAATGAACGAGTTTGCTTGCACTTTGCCACCATTTTGGGTGTGGCTAGGAATGACATTTTGTGATGCAAACATTGATTTACTTCCTGTGGCAACTCAAATGAAACTGACTATACATTTAGATCAATATGGCCCTGAGCAAGTGTGAAAATTTTCATGGGACTTTAAAGTTTCTTCAAAAATTGATAAATGTGTTTGTAAGTTGTATAGGATTTCAAGATTTATCCACGATTTTACACTTTTGTTTTAAAAATAGCATCATTTCATTGTTAAGGTGTGATTAGGGGTATGGCTTTTTTTATATTGATACTGCTGTTCCTAAAATTATGATACATGCAGACACTATTTGAGAATGGCTCAGTATTGATTGTATTGCTAATATTTTGATGGTATTGCCAACCACCATGAGTGAACTGCAATTCTTTGTGAAAGATCTAATGCTTGTCGCTAATCTTGTTTAATCATTGTGTTATTAACTGTTTGATCAATGAACAATTAGTTGGTATGTGATCATAATTATAATAAGCAGGAAAAACTGGACTACAGGATTTTAGGGAAGATGAATATTGTCAGTGCTTCTTGAACTAGGACTTATGAAACTATATCTTTGTGCAATTTCACTGAATTATTGTAGAAAGAGAATTCCTTCTGCATTTCTACTGATGTAATAATGCTTGTTTTAACTTCTCTCTCGAAGTGACTGTACATTTATGTGCTGGTGTAACTGATAATAATAAGGGAATAAAATGTAAATTATGAACTAGTATTACCATGGTAACCTGAAGAAATAATTTAACAATAAGAGTGATACAAACAAGCTAAGTCCCAAAAAAGATTGAGTGAATTTACTTCACTTTTTTTGTAAAAAAGTAATGAAAACAAATGTAAGTAGGATTCTAAACAACTAACCCATGCTAGCTAATTATGAAGTAAAAATTTTACAAGGTTGTGCAAAATCCACTCTACTTTGCAAAGTGGTCCTAATTTTTTACATAATAACTTTGAAAGCACAATGTAGAGGAGAATTTGTGTCATGAGAGTAGGATTTTCGTTTTGTATTTTTGTTGGCATATGTCAGTTATTGGATATCCTACTTGCCCTTGTTTCCATTACTTTTTTTGCACAAAAAGAATCCTTCCCAATTGCCTTGTTTATTATTATTAAAATTATGATAATGACTTTATCTTGTTAGGTCCCAGTAATTGCTGAACCACTTTCTGATGAAAGCATTTTGGAGGGGCAGTCCGTTGTGTTTTCTTGCAAATTAAAGCATGATTATTTAGATAAAGATGTGAAATGGTTTATTAATGATGGTGTTATTGGACAGAACTGCTCCATAACCACTAAATCTCAAGACTGTGTTCTGCAAATCGATAATATTAGTCAAAAAGATGAAGGCACCTATACCTGCAAAGTGTATGTTAAAGACCAATTTTGTCAGTCTTCGGCAAAATTAATGGTCGTAAGACGTCCTAATGCTCCTGGCAAGCCACATGTCCAAAAGATTACTTCTACTTCGGTTAGCCTTTCTTGGAATCTTCCTTTTGATGGTCACTCTCCAGTAAAGTTATTTATTGTTGAATGCAAAGACAAAATTACAAATAAGTTAGTCAACTTGCTTATTCTAATGAATATAGCTTTGTTAGGTGGAGTACATTAACAAAACGTATTTTTGAACCTTCAACAATTATTGATGATTTGGTACCTGCAACAGAATATGTATTTCGTGTCATTGCTGCAAATGATATAGGGAACAGTGAAGGTAGTCAAGAGTCTGAGTCTATAAAACTTGATGGTTCCCCTTTTAAAAAACATTTCTCACTTGATCCATTTGATGATCACTATCTCTTGAAAAATGAAATTGCAAAGTTAGTTTTTGTGTGAAAATAACTATTTTTATTTATCTGAGTAGAGGAATGTTTGGAACTGTGTATAAATGTCTTCATAAAGGGACACAACAAATATATGCCGCTAAACTGATACCAATAAATTTACAAATCAATCATTGCCAGAATGAATTGGACATATTGGCACTCATTTGTCATCCTAATATAGTTCAGTTAAGTGCAGCATACCTTTCTCATCAACACTTCATCATTGTAATGCAATAGTAAGAATTTATTTTATGTATTGATTTTCATTGTGAGAAATAGTATTCAGGGTTTGTCTCCATTAACATACTTCAATGAACGCAACTCAAGTGAACATGATATTGCCAAATTTTGTAGAGAGTTGTGTTGTGGTTTAAAGCATCTCCACGATCATGGGATTGTCCATCTTGCTATTAAGGTTAGCTTAAGTCATTGTTTACTCTATTTTATATCAATTTGTTGTAGCCTGATAGTGTTTATGTAGTTCCAAATTCCTTTGATTTCACTGTCAAATTAATTCACTTATCAGAAGCAAAATTTGTCCATTCAGATGTTAAGCAACTTTCCTGCAAAGTAGTTACTGGCTATGAAGGTAGTAACTTATTATTTTAAAGTTTAGGTGCTATGCTTATTTAGTAGTATTACTGTATGTGTTTAGAAGGATTTAGAGTGAGAATTAGAAATTTGTCAATTTCAGTACAGCCAAGAATTAAGTAGTTTTTGGCCAATGTCATTCTACTGCCACTATTAAAAATCTAAACCACCAAATGAATTATTGCGACCTGAGGGCCAAGTCATTCCTATAATTGATTTCACTCACGTGTGATGTTTGTATATATGTCACACTTACATTTCTTCTATACATGTTACATGTATTGGAGAAATAGCAAGCCTTAGCAACCACCCCATGCTCATACTCACTTCACATAAGTAGGTGTGGCCACAATAAACAAAATTGTGGCTTGCACGCAGGACAAAGTTATGAGCTTTTTAACACCAAGAGAACAGAAATACTGTCTTAATTTTTTAGAAGCATTAGAATGTAGAGAGATCCTCTATAAGTCTTAATAAGAACCTAGCTGTACATGCAAGGTGGTGAAAACAATTATAGGAATTATTTTTACACTTATATGCTTGTTTTTACCTAAATTCTGTATGGTATATTGTATAGAGGATATGCATGTCACACATTCATAGATTTTTGGAAATGAGAGTATCACATTGTACCCTAGTAAAAAGTTTGCTATTAATTGAATTCATAATTTTTCATGAATTTAAAACTATTTGCAAAATCTGTCAAATTTATAGCCCTGAAAAAAATTCCCTTGTATGGTACTCGTTGTTCTTCCTTCAATGTTATATCATACTGGTTCATTGCTTAATATAACAACTTTTTAGGCAGAGATGAAGATTAATCCATTCTTGCATATTAACACTAATTTAAAGATTGGGATATTTATCTTTCATTACTTTAAGCATGGAACTAGTGGAAAAAGTCAATTTCTGTGTGGCTGAATGGTTTTAGTTTGCTATCCTGAGTCTTTTCCTTAACATAGATATTGGAAGCTGTATTGTAATTGTTTAATGACCATTGGCCTTGGCAGACATAAAATTAGGAGGGAGACAGTTAGGAATTTTATCTTGGCTTCTTCTGCCTGTAACTGCTGCTGAATATTGATAACAACCCCAGTGGTACCTGGATAAGACTATTCGTATCAATAATAGGAGTACAGCTGGTCATGACATGTCAGCACTGCCAAATGTTTTAGTGCCAACAGCATGATGCCACGGCTGTGAGAGGGGCATCTTGGCTGTGAGAGGGGCATCTTAGCATGCCGTACCTGCAAGTGGCCCATACATGTCAGTGCCATTGACTGATTTAGTGCTAACAGCAAGAGCCATAAATGTGCAGGTGGGCAAACACATATGTCCATCACAGTCAGCAATGGCATGTCAATGCCACTGTGGTGTCCTGCGCAAACATGGGGCATACTTAGTGGTTGTGCCCAACATTGCAAAAATGGGCTATTCAGAACAGCCCTCCCCCTCCCTTAGGGGCCAAATAGAGGTTCAGGATCAGAATAAACAAATATGAGTCGAGTGAGTGATGTGAACAAACACTGTGAGAGATGTCACAAGCATTTCCTTCCCTAAACATTAATTTTGTAGAGAAAGAGTAGAATAGGTATGGAGGCATCAGATTTGGAATTTGTAGGATTTTAACAAAAAAAAGCAGCACAATGAAATCAAGATGAAATAATGAACAAAAAAACAGGGAAATAAGGAGGAATAATATGACAGCAAAAGGCCCAACACAACCCAAACCAACAGCAAATTCCACAATAAAAAAAGAGAAAAGTCAATTTGAGCCACCAAACACTATGAGCTATTAACTCTGGGCCACTCCAAACAGCAAGATCAGAATGTAATATGTGAATGCTGACAACTTCCACTGACCCAGAACCTGTTTTAGATAAACCCTCAAGGCCACAAGTAGCCGCACTAGTGGATAATGCTCCAATGTGAAAATTGTAGCCATTCGAGCTAATGACATTCATCCCTGATGCAGTTAAACCACCACAAATAGCAGCAACGAAACACCTATAGGACAGGAGAAATTCATCCTGAAACATGAACAGGGAACCAGGTTCAGGACCCCTTACTGCCAGGTTTGCCAATCAAGACATCACTGGACAGATTAGGCCACGTACCCAGCCCAAACCCGTTTTCCAAAAATGTGAATTTTATTACGGTGAAAGAGCAGTGACACAAAGGAATGAAACGAGTCAGAATTGACTGCAACATCATCAAAAGACAACATGGACTCTGTGAAGGCAGCCCTAGAATGGCAAGTGAGTTTACCATGTGATGAAAGGTAAAAAGCTGACACAGCAAGCAGCCCACAACAGTATCCTATTATAAAGATATTGGCTGAGATGACCCACATACAGCAGGATTCTCAAAATGTGAGTGGTGACAGAAGTCCAGCACGACCCAGGCAGGCTTTACAGATGGCCTGGAACACTTGCTGAAAAAGAAGACAAAGCAAACCAAGGGGAATTTGGGCAGGGCAAATCTCACTCAATTACATTTACATTTAAACCGACCCATTTGACTATCCAAAAACCACCAGGTATAACACAAACTGAGAGAGGAGATTCAGTGAAAGAAAGAATGCCGTATAAAAGGTAGCTATCAAGAGCCGTGCAATAAAATACCTGGGCTCTAAAGTGGCCCTGAACTGCTTGATCCAGGAAAGAAAGCCCAAATGTGAGTATTGCCACAGCAGCAATTTGCAGATCTCCTGGCATTGGATCCTTCTCAAGCAAGGGAATATAATAATAATAACATGTTATCTCTTAACAGAGCATCGGTAGATACCCTTAGGCAACTGAAGTGCACAGTACAAAAACTGTAGTACGAAGTATAAAAAACTGAAGATGCAAAAGGGTAGCTGACTGCCTCTCAGTGACGGAATCAACTGCAGTGTTATCACAATAAAAACACACATTCGACTGGTGCCAGCTACAGCTCCCGCCTGTACAATATGAACCATGTCCACAGCAATGCTGATGTCAGCCAATGAATCTGGCCATTGGACCTGCAACTATCTAGCATTTCCTGTAACAGCCCCAAGTCCAAAATTTCCATACGCACTTGAACTACATGGGCAGTCTCAAAGCCAGACCTGTAGCCATAGCACTTAATTGAATGAGGAAGTGGCTAATACTGCCATCGCCAGAGAGAGAGAGAACAGGTGCCAAAGAAAAAATCTGCCACGGGTGGTACCACCATAGTTGCATGAGAAAAATACCCAAGCAAAGAGTCCGACTCATATTGCATTAGCTTATCCAGCAGCTTGCTCATCTTGACAAACTGACTATTCTGGATCTTCAGGACCAGAATTGACAATGCTGATAAAGAGAAGGAGAGGCCAAGGGCCACAGGAGGCCCGAGCATACCAGTGGCTGGGAGGGCAACACAAGAGGAGTGGGTTTGGAAGAAATGCCATGGTAGGCAGATAAGGGAAACCCGACATCCCTGAAACCAGCACAAGAGCCATCGATTGAAGACAATGTGGCTTAAAAGTAGCCACCAAATGAAGAGGTACTCCTACCAAGGAAGCTGCAGAAGGCAGAATAAACAAGGTTTTGTGGACATACTTGCCAGAAAAAAATTAACGCAATAGTGCACGCCATAGACAAGCTGAAGTACCATTCAACTAATATGCAAACCCCTGTAATATTCCAAATGCATCCCCTAAAACTCTGATTATCAACACAATCACAAGAATAATTTCTACTGACAAAAGAACAGGTGTTTACCAAACAGCCACATATTGTGGTTTAATGATAAATTATATAGATGTAAATAAAAACAAATGCGAAAAGCAACAAAGCACTGAATTTCAATTTAGTACTTCGTTTACTTCCGTGAAGAACACCATAGATTTGGATCAAAACTGTAGGACATGCCCCACTACAGGGGTGTGTCCAACAAACAAAGCATGTACATAATTGGGGCAAGCCTGAGCGAGCCCCACTAAGACAAAAGAGCATCTGTCTGTATGCACGGGTATGATAGGGTCCGTCTAACTACTATTTCTTCATAGAAAGCAGGTGTGGTCACAATGAAATTTAATTGTGGCTATCAGCAACTCTGAGCTTATTTGCAACAATTGATCAGCAAGATAAGGCTAAACTGCTGTCTAATATCTTCTCTAGAAGGAAGAAAGGCTGGAAAAGCAGATATACAATCTTTTCCTTGATATAAAGGACTCTGATAAGTTGAAAGTGAGAAAGTCTATACCTGCATGCAGCATGATAGCTATTGGAGCTTATGTTTCTTCTCTAGCAGCAAGGCCAGGTTAGCAAAGCAGACCTACAATTTTCTTCACTCAGTGACTGCTTCGCACCTAGTTTAGACTTTAATGCAATAAGCAATTGCTGCAAGCTTAAATGATGAAGTGATAGAGAAAATTTCTGCAAGATGACTGCATCATTATCTACTGTATTTAGACATGTGCAATTGCTTGATCATACAGCACATAATCTATAGCTTGCTTAGACTCTCCCCTTTAATGTTTTATATTCTTCTAGTAACATTTCAAAACACCACAACAACTAACCAAAGTGGCAAGGTTACAGCTGCTGATCTAGGTGGTAAGTCAGCTTAGGGGCTTGGTACTGGGTCAACCGGCACCAAGTGGAGGATAAGATTTGTCTTGTTTACTAACTGGGGAGGCACCAGGTAACTGCTTCTGGCAGATAAGAGCCAAGAACTCAGAAAGAACTGCCAACAATAGACTAGGATCCTGCACCACTGGTGCAGCAATTGCTAGGAGAAGAGACATCAGCTTTGGTGAGAGGCACATAATGGCAAGGATGGCCACAACTAAGTGATAAAAGAGAAGAGAGATTCTTTTAATCTCTTTCACCAAGCTCTGGCTTGGAATAAATTTGCAATGCTTCTAGTAATACGTTACAATGTGCCAACCCTCCCTGATGCGTCTTGCTATTACTACCATTGAACTGTATGTAGAGCTACTCACTTGTGCCATTATGAAAACTGAATTGTTAAACACACAATGCTCAATGTTCATCTGCTGGACAAGGACCAAAGAGCTTACAATTGTAGAAATTGACAATATTCAGCAAACCAGATGGTGTTGCACATAAAAAAATCCCCTTCTCTCACAATAAGTTTTCCATATTTTTGGTTATAGGCTGAGCCTCCCTACACAAAACACCATATCCTTCAATTAATACTGCTTCATCCTAGCATCCAAGAATTTATGAAAGACAAGAGATTCAATGAAATAAACCTCTGATTGACCATTCACTTTTAAGAAACATTGACAATCTGGTAAAGAGAGTTGGGTGGATAATATGTTTCTTTATCTTTTCTCACTACTTCATGAACAAGTGTGGCCATAGTATCAACATCACTCATGCTAGTCAGGGTTCTTGTCTACTTTCCTTTCCTCACATCAGTCTAGAAAGACAGAAACTCCCCAAATACTACTTCTTGCTGTATTCTTTAGTATTCTGTTGGCTGTAGCTTTACTCAATTGTGTGTGATAAATCACAGTCTGGAACCTCAATTGCTTTATTTGCTCTGTTCTTCTAACAACATCAGTAGATGCAGACGATGTTGTAGACTCACCTTGTATATTAGATTTTAATTGGCTTCCATAACAGGTTCTTCAGCAGTGTAGACTAGTTCCTCAGATACTTTTATATGAGACTTGGAAAGGCATTATTGCCTTTGAAGGAATATCTAAACAATAAAGACTGTCGTACCATGACATTGCTCCAATTTTCCTCCCAATTAACATCTTCCAAGGCCTTTAAGGAGTCCACCTTAAGTTTTTTATTGCTTTTAACTGTTTCTTCCTTTTTTGCTGTACCTGTGGTCAGCACTAGTCCTGAAATTTATAACTAACTACTTAAACTAGCACTAATAAAGTATGCTTGCATGCGCACCATAGTATAAATTAATATTGCCCTAGTTAGCGGGTGTTTTGGGTGTAGAATACTTGCTAGATAGGGCAATATCGAATAATTGAGTGAAGTGCACTAATTTGAGTGAAGTATGTATCTCTGTCTATCTATATACGTACCCCTATTTATGCATATGAACATTTTTCCACCCTTTAATTACTCATCTTCATTGAAAATTAGTGGGATCACAGTGAAATAAAATGGGCGCTGGCTATCAATTCTTGACCTCACAAGTTACAAGTCACCCTCTGGAGTTAGCAAGAATCAAGATATGTCTGTTATGCTCTCCACATGCAGCAAGTAATGTAAGAAGGCAGATATGCTACAGTTGTACAAAATTCTCATTACATCCTCAACTTGTGAACTTGTAAACTTGTGAAGCCTGTACATTCACATTAAAGACATATTTTTTCTAGAAAAAGTGCAGTGGAGAGCTTCCAAATACATACTTTCAGACTACCAGCCCAACTATAAGACCAGACTGACCAAATTGAATATTTTGCCTCTTATGATGTACTTCAAGTATTTTTTTCTATGCAGTCTCAAGAACAGCAAGAGCACTTACTCAGACTCTTTTGATATATCGTCATATCTTGCATTTAATGAGTCTTGTTCAAGGTAAGGTTATCATGCAAAAGTATTTCATATGACATCTCCCTCTTCCCAAACCTGTTTTTCCTGCTTCTATTGTTTGTCCAAGTGATAAAATAAACTTCCTACTTTTGATCCCTTTTTCTTTCTCCTGAAACCAATTGCTTCAAACTCAAAAATTCATATGGCAGCAATTTTTATCTTCATTTGACAGTACTGTTCCTTCTTTCTACAATTATTTTGTGCCCCTGCTGTCGGTGCTCTCATATAACCCTTCACCTCTAAACCTGGAACTTTTTTCATTGTTTTTATTTAGGCTCTTTGATTATCAAGGCCCTGTGTATATTGTTTTACTCATTTCTTTACATTCTTGACCTACTTTGTAAAGTTATTACTATTAACAGTAATATTATTATTATTGCTATTAACTACTGACATAACCTGACTGCAGTTACTGTCTCTGGCTTCCAAACATAACTTTTGTTGCTGCAGAATGTGATGAACTAATAAAGAAAGTTTGTATTTCCAATCATGATAGCTTCCTTATGAACTACTGTATTTACACATGTGCATGTACAATAATGTAGATGTACTGACACCATATAATATTTGGGATGTAGCGTAGCTATGGGGCTGAACCCCTTAATGTTTTACATTTTTTTAGTAAGAACTGTATCGAAACTGAGGTAGCTTTGGTACGCTCCAGTAGTATAACTGAATGGTTGATTTGAGTGGAGAATTGAAGACAGTTGAGAGTATGAAAAAATTGAGAATGAGGACAATAATTATTTTTCCAGCCTTATAGTCTTCCCCACATGAGGTCAGAGTGCACACCATATTACTGACCCATTGAGTATGTGAATGATAACACTCAACATTATGTGGCTGCCAATGTACCCTATGTCCTGAACGAGTAGTCTTTTTTGCTTAGATTGTAGAAGAGGGAGAGGCTGAAGCAGAGACAGAAGATGGAATAAGAGATTGAGTGGGGAAAGGAGATAGTGTAGGTAAATCATTATGTACCTGTAGTTTCTTATCCTAAAAGGCAGGCTTCAGTTGTTAGATAGAAGTATTAACTTCCTTATTGTTAATTTTGAGCGTAAAATACTTGACACTCCTTTTCACAACCTCACGGGCCCATTACATGGCTGATGTAGAGTAGTCTACAGCATTGGGTCTCACCAAGACAGGAGAAAAGCAGGTCGATAGGGAGGGTAAATCTGAGAGCAAGTAGGATTAGGGTCACCCTCTGCATAGCAGTGCATAACTTAGTAGCAAAAGAGAGAGGTTCAAGAAATGGAGTAGGGTGAGAAGAGATCAATTGCCTTGGAATACATAGTGTAGTCCCATATACCATCTCTGTGCTGCTACAGCGAACCTCCTCCTTAACTGCTGTTTGAATCCAAGGAAGTCTTGAGACCCAATAAAATGATGAAGGAAGACATTTAATTGCTACCTTTAGCTCTTGATGAAATCTCTGAACTAGTCCATTAGCAATAGAGTGATATGCTGTGGTATGATTTTTCTGAGCACCTAGTACTTTTATCTGGTGAGACCAGAGAGTGGACTTGATCAGTTGTAATCAATGCAGGAACTCCAAAACAAGAGACCCAATGAGAGACAAATTGTGAGCCACTGTTTCTGCCGTAATATCAAACAATACAATTGCTTCCACCCATGGAGTCAATAAGCATGTAAATCCCTGGCATGGAGGAAGTGGCCCAACTTTATCAATATTTAAGTTATTGCATTTTTTGAGGTGCTGAAAATCATGTCAGAGACATAACCATGTGTCTCCGTACTGACATTGCACCAATTGATGAGACAATCTAAGGACATCTGTATTGATTCCTGGCGATATAAATTGACTGGTGAGCACTTGTTGTGAAGCTGGGATGTCTAAATGAAATAAGAGTGGAGAGCAGTAAATACTAAGTATCTCAAAGACTATGGTACAAAGGACATGGTACTCCAGTTGCCAGTACCAAGGCGAGTAATTTGAGCTACGTATCACTCCTCTCTTCTTACATAACAAATGAGATAGAGTCGCTATTTCCTCCTGACTGGTCATGAGTGTCGATAGATGATCAAATAAGTAAGTCAGCAGCCAAAAGCAAGAAGTATCAGTAATATCCGGCTCGGTGGACCAAAAAGTGTTAGGGCTGCTAACAAGATGCTAATAGATATATAGCTGGTAGGACAAAGAGAGACGCTAAGAACTGTTAGCATGAGACAAAATCTCTTAATACTAATTAATGTATAGAAAATTATTTTGACAAAATGATCAATAAGGATAAATATGGTATTTCACAATATTAGTCTGAACAGTATGTATAAAACCTTCAATACTCTTCACTTCCAGTAAAACTCCTCTTATTCCAGCACTTTGACCTTCCCTTAATCTAACTCACAGTTACAGTGATGTACAAGCGTAGCAATCCCATTCTTATCTAATCTTTTCACAGCTTGTTTATGTTCTGCCAACTTCTTCTTTATTAACCTTCTAGTTTTACCAATAAATATCTTTTCACAATCCTTACATGAAACTTCATAAGTACTCCCTTTGTTTCCTTCTCTGGTAGCATATCCTTTACTGTTTGGTATGGTTTTGTGACTACCTTCATCTTGATTAACTTCATTTTGTACACACTTTCACAATCTTTTCAATCAACCTTTTGATTCGAAACACCTATGGTCTATCTTCAGAGTCATGCATTCTCATTTTTGAATTATATAAATCATCCATTGTTTTGAAATTTACAAGACAAACATAAAACATTAAGGGGCTCAGCCCCTAGCCACGCTATATCCTCTGCATTATTGTACATGTACAACAGTAGTTTGTAATGAAGTTATAGTGGTTGGAAATCCAAATTTTCGTTATCAGTTCATCACATTGTGCAGCAATAAAAGTTATGTGTTGGAAGCCAGAGATAGTAGCTATAACTGCAGTCATAGGTTATGTCAGTAGTTGTGCAGGCTTCACAAGTTCACAAGTTGAGGATGTAATTAGAATTTTGTGCAACTGTGGCACATCTGCCTTCTTAGCCTTCTTGCTGTATTTGGAGAGCAGGACTGACTTATCTTGCATTTTTCCTGATTGACATGTAACTTTTAAGCTCATGAATTAATACCTGGCGCCATTTTATAGTGGTACGCGATTTATCGATATTTTATTGATACAAATGATATTTACGGTATCAATTCGTATGGATATCAAAATTTTGAAGGAATCGTGATTGATACATTGACCATGCCCATTTATTAAGGTTAACTAATATTAATGACAAAAATTTTAATAAGTTAATGACGCATAATCCTCACACGTGGTTGCACGTTCATGAAAACATCGATGAACACAGTCAATAACGAGAGCACTAAAGTGCATACCCTCGCCACAATATGTATGTAACAGTTTTAACAAATTAAGAGAAAATAGTGAAAGTTTTGAGACTGAGAATAAGCTTCAGCTTGTACTAGATTTAGTAAAACTTTGTGAATGTTTTGAGACAGAGATTGATTTGTTTTTTTTGACAGAGAAGACACTCCAGCATGTTTTGCTGCACTGCTGCATGCCAGCTGCAGCAATGTAAGGTGTGGCTGCAATGAAGGTGTGGCTATATGTGCATTGTGTGGCTTAAGGAAGCCATGCTCCACCCGCACACACAGTTAATGGGGCACTTGGCCATAAGTGGTGAAGAAAGCTTTGTTTTTTCTCGACTTTTGAACAGTTTGGCATACATTTGTTAGGTTCTATTTGTTGCATAGAAACTGCTATCTAGTCTCTGGTGTTTAAAGACTCTGGCTGCTACTTCAAGAGAAGAGAGCCTCGTCTAAACTCACAAGGTATGAAAGTTTGGGCTATTATATCTTTAAAACGAAGATGATTCGAGCAATTTCTTACATATTATTTAAAGATGAGCCTTTGTTCTATCGTTTCATTTGTTTGCTGCTTTTTAGCTTTCACCACGAAAAAGATATATTTGAACCAACTACATTTGGCAATATTGTGAGCTTTCTCTGCCTTGGGAAGACGAGTCAAGCGATTTTCCAGACAAAGAATAACTTTTTCTATGGCTAGTTTTGATTATAAGACTACCCAGGATTTCACAAGAAAGCAGTGTCAGCTCAAAAGTGGAGGTCAAGCAAACACACGCACACAGACAGGACGACTGCTTTACCCTCACTTCACGCCAATGCCTTGCTCAGGTAATGAGAGGTGCGACTCTATAGGTGTGGTCTAAATATTGTATCAAAAGTGTATTGATACTCCTGATATGGGCTGATATTGATTGGTGTTGTATCGAATCAATTTTGGCCAGTGTATCGCCCACCACTACCATGTTATTTTAGTGTAACCACACCCCTTTATAATGATGATTAAGATGAGTTTATTCATAAGTGGAAAATTTTTCACATGTCCAGAAATTACATGGAGGGCACGGACATTGAATAGATAATTATATTCATGATGTTTGATAATATTCATAGTTTTGTAATGATATTTATGGCAATAATTAATTATTCATGGATTATTGAAATATGTTGTCTTGGCAACGAAAACATTATGGTGGCAGTAAGACCAAAAAGGAGCTGTGCAAAGTGAAAAGGAGATGGCCATTATAGACTGATTTTGGAAGATGAAAAGGAAGATAGTGTAGAGAGTAGTCTTACAGTCACAAGTGATACTATGGAAAATGTATACGAGGTGGAAAGAATAGTGAAAGTTAAGAAAATGAAAGTAAGTCTACTGAGCCATATTAAAACAGAGGCGAAATCTTAATTTTTAACAAACCTGCTACTTGATATTAATGTAGCAGTTTTTGTTACAAATTTAGGGTACTCTACATTACTTAGTTTTATGGAAAAACTATCCAAAGGAAGAAGCTTCCTGGTTATCATCCAACCAAATAACAGATTTACCAATAAGGTACAATTAGAGTATCTCACAGGATGTATGATATGAATACTTCAATTTGTTTAGACTGTTTGATGCACCCAAACCTGAACTACTGACTGTACTTGATTCTTTCAGTTCATTTGTATCGTCCATCAGAAATAGTTTAAGATTTGGTTTAGTACGTCAACAAAACATCACACTTGAATTTCCTCGTCATGTTTTTAACTTTCTCTTTAATGGTAAGGGCTCACCAGTAAAGCACAGAAGTGGACGTGTATTTTAAAGACATGACTTTGCTAATGACCACTTTAATGACACAGCCTTAAAGATATTGTTTCCTTTTGTAGTGACTCTATTATTTGATCTTCATGCTGACATCTTCCTCATAAACACTGACACAGTAGTTTCCTTTTAGCATATTCTCTTGTGACTGTCTCTTCAATTTCATTAGTTTGGAGCTCTGGGCCCTTGCTTTAGGGTATAATCTACTTGCTAAACTGCTGTCTTCTATGAACTCATGAGGCTTTTTTACAAAATTACTGGAGCCATCAATGGTGTGCAAAGTAATGTCCTATTATTTTGCCTTTTTTTTCAAAATACCAGTCATGCAAAAGGTGATGGGGAATTAAGAGGCAGCATACAGTCCTCTTGGGTTGACCTGGTCTGTATTTACTACTTCCTGGAAGCATTACTTGGTTAATGTAAACATGTGACATGTTGATAATCATCAGCTGCAACAATATTTGCTTAGTGCGCAACTTTTTTTAAACGCAGAATGTACAGTTAGTTTTTACCCTAAATGTTACTTTTCTTTTTATGTGTACACTGCAAAAGTAGTATAGAGTCTATATAAAGTATGCAAATTGACTTTATTTCTTTTAAATATGTACAGATCGTTAAAATACAGCATGATATATGCAATAGTCCATAGAAGTCAATGGAGAATTTTGAATCGTGGCATGTACAATGGGAAGTGTCTTTATTCTTCAACAAAGCAGCCTTTAAAGAAGAAAAAACATGTAAACAATTAATTGTAAAGGTATGCATTATTTTTAAGAAGTATCAGAAAGCTGAAAATAGCCTTGATAACACTTTTGCCTATCATGGCATGTGCCATCTTGACATTGCATGTGGAGTATTTTACCTCTGTTTATTCCTCCGTGTCCAAAAATTTCTGGACATGATACCAATAAATAGAGGTGAAGACATACATACTCTACTCGAACTAGTGGGCTTCACCTAATAATTGGATCAATCATCCTTTCTGGAAGAAATTAGCACAGAACACCTGCTAGTCCTGCTTAATTCGTCTGCAAGTCTCTTATTATCACACACATTGATAGTTCTGTTTTTTAAACACCTCACAATCCCAAACATGAATGACAAGTTAAGTATTTGTGAACCTTCTCTTTTTGCAGTAACAGTCAAAAATGAAATGTGACTATCTTTTTCTTCCTCCATTGTGAATTTTATTGACTATCTGGGCCCATTAAAATGTTCCAAAAACATAATTGGGGTGAGCTTGTGTGAGCCCCACTGTAGCTGGAGTCTTTTGTATGTATGTATGTATGCATATACGTCTTCATCTTCTCGTCATGCCCCATGTATGCACTACAATAACTGTCAATAATCTAATGTGGTAGCATCATTCTAATGAAATTTTGTAAAAAACACATGTGCATGCATGAAGCAAGAAGAAACTTTGAGATCAACCTCAATGACCCAGCTGGGATGAAAAAGATGCTCTTCTTGCTCAGAGGACTATGATGGCGTTCCAGACTCAGATTTAACTAGAGAAACAGCCTAGCTAGCAGCAGAGTCAGCGTAATATACCACGACTGACTCAAGCTTGCCCAATTAATGCATTGCATTTGACTAGTTAACCATTAGTTTATGCATTATGAAGGTGTCACCATGGTATCTACACCATATTGTCGGTTTAATCTCTCTGCTGTACTTTATTGCTCCAAATTACTGTTATTTAAAAATTGCATCTAACTTTTCACAACATAAATTTGAATTGAATAAATTTTTGCTACATTATACATAACCTGCCCGTTACCTCTTACCTTCAGTTCACATTAGCTAAGGTGGAGCCTGGTTAAAGCCATTCCCCTGGTTTGCAGAATGCAGTACAAACGAAAGGAAGAAATGCATAAAAAAGCAACTGTGCAGTTGTTCTTACATCTATGCTTCAAGCTGCTACTTCTGCTATAGACACCTATGAATCAGTGAGGAGCCTCTTTGCTGCTATATATAAACAACTTCTTATTTTTGGAATTTTCTTCTATCTCCATTCCTTTGATGTATGTTTCTGCCAACCAAGGGTTGTGGTTCATGTGTGGGTGTAGACTTCCACGCCTACATTTAATCACAATTTAATGGCATTCATATTTTACTTCAAAAGAAGTGTGAACTAACGCGCAGGTTATGTATAGTTTATTTTGGTACAAAATTTCGCGAATTTGTTCAGATTTGCCATTCATTGTTATAAATTTTTGCGAATCCTACCTTCTGCAGTCATTTTTTCAAGCGTGCCACGCCTCTTTTATGGAGT
The DNA here is from genome assembly GCF_000090795.2 of Amphimedon queenslandica. NCBI lineage: Eukaryota > Metazoa > Porifera > Demospongiae > Haplosclerida > Niphatidae > Amphimedon > Amphimedon queenslandica. Next base: position 572,419 of record NW_003546259.1, on the reverse strand, counting down.
GTAATTTTGCAATTTTAAATGAAAACGCGAAATGTAACCCCTGTACGGTATTTTGCCTGTTCAGTAGGCATGTTTATAGTCACTGTGGCAAAATTGTTATCAGCAAAAATGAACTTTAATAGGAAAGTAAGATTGTGTCAAAATTTTTGGCTGGCACAAACTGGGGGTTCTGCAGTATTTAGGGCCATCTCTTAAAAGCAATCTTTATAGATATTGGCAACAATAGTTGACAAAAAAGAACATAAGCTGCTCTCTTTATCTTTTTAAAAACTGTCCCAAAAGTTTAAAGTATGCTTGAGCAGATCTGAAACAGATCTGTTAATTTTAGAATATCTTCTACTTTTATAGTTTTTCAGTCTATCAATCCTTTATTATTGTTTAGTAATCGTCATAACTTCATCACCAGGTAGTTTTGTGAACAGACTCACCACATCAAAACTCACGATAATTTTCCATTTTTAATACTGACACTGTGTATCTCTTTAAAAAACTCAGATGAATTCTTATGAAAGCTGTCTGAGCAACTTATGGGTGGGGGCAAAAATGCTAGCCATATCTTTAGGCAACAAATACGTAGGTGAGAAAAAAAACAGAACAAGTGAGACAAAGGAAATTAAGGGTGGAATTATGTATTGTACCATACTAAGTTTTAGAGATATGATGTAATCCTTGTATCATGTTATAACTTTATGTATGGCCATATTCAATTGTTTAAACAGATATCTAAGTGTTTGAAAATACACTTTATGATTAACTGAATATCTGTTATGTTTTCTTTTGGTGTCTTTCACACTAATCCGAATCCTTTCTTTTATTATCATTTTGTATATTCACAGCTTAATTTTCTTTTGCTGTTGTTTGTTTTTAATAATAATTTTCAACTCAATACTTTTAGCATTTACATAGCATAATGCTTTGGCAATAAAGTTAATGTAATGTAACTAGTTTTGTCTTGTCTATACAACTAAAGTATTTTTGCTGCTGTTAGTTTTTAGTAATAATTTTCAACTCAATACTTTACCATTTTGCGATTGCATTTATAAATAATGTAATATAATTTGTATTGTCTTGTGTATTGATAATTACTTTTATTGCTTAATTTTTTTGTATGTATATCATAAAAGATAACTAAATGTCATGTGAATTTTAATTTAATTTATGTCCTACTAATGACGCACATCAAAGGTACCGCGTGCACTATAACCCAGCAAGATACAGCGGTGATCTAAGCCACCCATAACAGTGATCTAACCCACCCATAATGATGTTATAAGCCACCCAATTATAACTCTTTATATTCTTGATGGACTGGTGCAGGATAGTACTGAATACACGAAGACGGCTGTAACAATTTCATTAATTGGAAAACCTTATATAAAAGTTGTCGTTTTAAGGAGCCATGCCTTGATGTTGTATTGTGTACTGTTTGCTTTCTCGTTTAGATCAGATCCGGCTTTGAATGGGTGTACCCTTACGGTGTATCCATCTGGTGTTTTGTCCTCTAATGCCACTTCTATCTCTTCTTCTAGCTCTAGCACTGTTGCCATCTCTTTCTCGGCACAGTTTTGAAGTCTTTATTGTCTGATATTTTGCTTATTCTCAATCTCTTGCTCACAAGCTCCTTCAGTCATTATTGTTCAATGTTAGCACGTGGTACATCTGCGCATGCATTTGTGCAGAGCCTTTGATGTGCGTCATCATGACATAAGTAACTCATAACATGGCTAGTTCGTGATGTATCTAATTTAGAGTCACCTCCCCCTCGGGTGCACACGCCTTCGGGATTGGTCACTGTAAATTAGAAACATCACTCCTAGCCATGTTATAAGTATTACATACACATATTTAGTTGTGTAACATTATTTTTTATTATTTCTAGCTCCAGAGGTGATTTCCAGTGAGTCAGTTGGTACAAAAACAGATATGTGGTCAGTTGGAGTTATGCTTTATCACATGTAAGCTTCATTTTTATTGCTGCAATTACTATTTTAATGTGGCTTTATATACTTGTGTATGAGGGGGTTTGTTAAACCTTTTATTCAATAACAATAACTGAATTCAATAAATGTAAATAGTATAGGAGAGTATCATTGATTATGAGTAAAAATGGGATTAGTAATGTGATTGTTTCATGAACTAAGTTATTAGTGTTTGATGACCATTGTTGAGGTACATGTAGAGTTACTGTGCATGCAGCTTTTGCTGCGATTAACTTTAATCTCTGAAAAGTGCAATTATTTTATGAAAACACTTTAGGCGGAGTTAGTGAAATAAAATGGAGATTTAATTTTAGATAATCAGAATTATAAGACATCACACTCTTCAAATGAGAGGGCTGAGCCCATACAATATGTTATACTTATTTGCTAACATTAGTTCCTACATGTACAAGCATTTTAACTATTAGCTTTGTAGTCCTTGTCATATAACTGGCTAAGAAATAGAATGATCACCAAATTTGTGCCTGCTGGGGTACATTTTTTCCTTTTATTGCATTTCTATTTTAAATGGGTAGGTAGTAGTGATGGGCCAATACATTTACTCAGTGAAGATGACTGATTTATAAATGTTTTACAATTATAACAATAATCACAATTATGATGTGTAATGAGTGATTGTATTTGCAAAAAGTAAATGTAAAAGAGGAATTAACAAAAATTAGTATTAGTCCATATTCTCAGCCAAAAAAAATTTTAATGACTCTGTCTGTGTTAGACGATTATGAGAGTCATTTGGTATGGGGCCAGAAAGACTTCACATCCTTTCAGAAAGGACACTTGATTAACTAATTCACAAGTACTTCCGTGACTCTGTTGAGATTTTCTGTTCATGCTGTTACTTGTTTTCTCCAGTAAGAGTATCAGTTAAAATTGACAATGGTTTAAAATAATTTTCAAAGTTGTAAATTCAGCACCTTTAAGTACTTTAGGCCAATAGCTCCTGTCATTTTTTATGACAGCAGATTATGCTTGTCGCTGTTCTTATATGAGAGAGGTCATTGAAAATGTAGCCCCCTCCTAACGAGTAGATACTTAACAGATTACGTCTCCCCTGTGTTGAGGGAGATCAAGTTGTTGCTTCTCACTTGTTTTCGTCAAGTCATAATATAATAGCTCAACCAAGAAATTGCATTGTGCTGATCTTTCCTGTACCTGTTGCAGGGCTTTCTTAATTGCAAAGTCCAAATTGCAGCTTAGAGAATGTTTAAGTATCTAGATACTATAGTTATTGTAAGATCAAAGGCCTCGAAGGTATGGTATATGTATATTAATTTGTTACCTGAGACAGCCACACATCAAATTTGTATGAACACATGTCTGGTGACGTATTGAGCATATTACATCATTACATGGTAAAAGAAATTAAAAATGTCCAAGAACAAGGAGAATTGTCAGAATGGCTAAGGCCGCGAAGCTGCTGCAAGCTATTCTGGATTATATGAAGAAGGTGAAGTAAAGCACATCAACTGTGTTTGGCCAGTTTTCTTAACTCATAGCTAATTTGAAGTTTATAACCAAAGTTTTATAAGCAATGTTTTATAACTCTTGTACCGCCCATCCGCCCACTTGCCTCATGTCCATATAATCCCATGCACTTGCCATTTCCAGTCGGCCTTTGATTAGCTCCTCTCATTGGGAGGGAGGGTGTGGATAGTTGATGTGCTCGACTTCACCTTCTTCATATAATCCAGAATAGCTTGCAGCCGCTTCGCGGCCTTAGCCATTCTGACAATTA
>NW_003546259.1:558344-567975 GCF_000090795.2 Amphimedon queenslandica | reverse complement strand
TGTACCCACCTAGTACAATTCATCGCTTCTCTCAGGAATTCTTTGTCACATGAGGTAACAACTTAAACTAAATGCTCTTATTGTTTATGTTAGTATAGTGTGAATCATAACCAGGGAGTATATGAAACATTAAAGTGTTACTTACCAACCCTAGAGAGTATATGCTCTACATACACCTGTATTTTTCTTTGATCTGTTGCTTCAGAATATTAATGCTACATATGCTACTGCAACATTAGATCCATTATCTGTGGTCATCGAAACAAAATCTGGTCACATTAAGATTCCAGTTTTTCAGAGTATCTGGCGGTTTTGGGTAAAATATCGAAGCAGTATGATATGGTAAATATCAAATAGGTATCACATGACCTACTTGTCCACAAATCAGTTGTACTGGAGAACTTTAAGTAACATTTGCTGGACTTACCGTAGGCTAGGTTATATTCACGTCTGCTAATATTTGCGGAGATAAAATGTAATCAAGAAGTTAAATTAAATACCATGGAAACCATTTTATTTTTGCTATGACAATTGACCACGTGTTTATGCAACTACAGTGTTTTTAGCAGCTAATCATCTATTCTTGAGCAGCTTGAGTGGAGCCATCCAGACTCCAGTTCTCCATCTGTTATCTTCTTGTATAGATGGACCACTACCTTCAAGCTCTTCGCTACAAAATTAGTGTTGGTCAGTCGTCATGATTATAAACCACACTCAAGTCAATAAACACTAACTAGAATAGGTGGAGAGTCCCAACGAACGGCGAGACAGTCTCAGTAGAGTATTTCTGAAAAGAGCTGGCTAAAGCAGCTCCATAAAATGCAAGGAATAGTAAGGACAAGAAGAATGACAACTGAAGAACACTGCAGCCTGATGTTGTGCTTCAATACAGTGCCTTTTTTAATTAAAATAGCATCTAGTTGCTATGGCCATTGCTGGTCACGGGAAAAAATTGCAAATATTAGCAGCCACAAATATAACTCGACCTACGGTAGTTGTCTCTTCCATTAGAATACAGTGGTGAAATTTTATGCTCTCTAAATTTTGGTATCTCATACTTAAAGGAAAAGAGACATTCAAATGACGGTCTTTATTTTATGGTTTTAATGTGATTGCCTGACTATAATGTGTTCCAACTTCCATAGTCTAAAACACTATTCACAGAAATATGGGCCTTCAAAATGCCCATTTTTCCTTTTTGCTAGTGAAGGGTGGTATCTGTTCCAAAGTATCTGGTTCCACTGTTCCTGTGCTTCATTTGCTAGTACTGAATCTGAACCAAGGTTTTGGTTCTGGAAGCCACACCCAATAAACATATTTTGATCATTATAACTGTTAATAATTATTAATAACCAGGTAATTACTATTCATAAACATTGAGTAATTAATTAGAAATGGCTACGTGTAGGCTAGATGCTACGTGTACTTGGAACCGTACTCAGTACCATCGATATTTTTAGTTGATGTACTTGGTATCCAACTGAAATGAAGAAATCTGGTACGGCCCGTCACTACTTCTTGCAATGTTACTTCCTGTTGGTTGATGTGGCTTAATGTGTCATCATATTAGGAATGTTTGCCCATTCCTGTATAGGAGAAAATGATCCTTTATTGTCTTGCCTTATAATATAATAGCACTTATTTAAAGATCAGGATCATTAGCTTTTATTGTTCTTGCTTGAGACCAAAAAAAAACAGTCATAATGCCACAATAGGTAAATCTTCTTCTTTGCTTATTTCGAGTCTTTTCTTGGATTTACATGCTTACAGAGGCATATCTAGGCTAAGAAAACTAGTTGGTCTCATTAATATTCAAAGTTATAATTAACTAGTAAATGTAATTAACTTTATTTTACTACAATAATGTAATTTTGGAGTTATTATGAATTTGTGCAAATTTTACTACTAAGTCTGGCAGCCTATCCCACAAACGGACTGAAAGATCATTCTGTATATGTAGCAGAGCAACGTCATCTAAACGAGTTTGGCTAATTTGGAATGAAGACAATTTAGGATTATTTCTAAGGCAGAGAAACTATGCTCTACTGTGGCTGTACTTGTTCCAAATGTCATAGCAATGATGATGGCCTTTTTAACTGTCAGAAATGCTGTTTCAACTGGTAGCAAGACCTCAATAAGATTACAGCGATTACTAGTATCTCTACAAAATGACAACTTCTTTAAGTAGCTTTTGAAAGTTAGAACTTGCTCCTATAAGCCATCTAACAGTACTTGGTACCATTTCAGAAGCTTTTTCAACAAATTTGTCTCCAGAAAGTGTTGAGAATGAAGATTAAGTGAATCAATACACTTCATTAGATTCAAATTGACATTACTAAATTGTGTTTTTATCTCTTTGACTATGTTATCAAGATTTGGGTAGTACAGTTCATTCTTCAATTTCTCAGAAGAAAAATCTGATGTTAAATGTGAGGTACCTATTGCCTCAGTAATAAGAGAGTTGGAAAAATATGAAGGAAGTTGCCTTTTTCTTTGACTTCGACATTGAGGCTGTGTTGCTGCAGCATCACTACACACATGATTAAATAATGACAAACTCTCTTCCCATAACAAAGCCCACTGCGATTTTGATCTTAACTTCTCGAAGAAATCGATTACTGCTTCAATGACAGTTACTGCATTACCAAGTTCAATGGATTTAGCTTAGTATATTTGAAAAATGTGCAGAAATGCCAAATATCTTCTTATACACTACTAGGCATGCAATGAACTTCAACTTTGTGATACCACACAAACACCTGTAGCTTCTATTGCCCTTGCCCTGCTTATCCTTCTCTAATAGCCTGTAAAGTTGATACAGCAGCTGGCAAAATAAGTGCTATAGAGTCATGTCTACAAGATCATTGAGTTTCACATTGCTTGCGTAGTCTTATTTCTCGTCCACCTTGAGACTGAAAGAAAAATCTCATGAGTTGTAGAGGAGACAAGAAAACATAAACTGCTTCCATGAGTGCAAAAAATTACTTGCTATTGGTGATCTTTAGACAACATCTACCAGAACAAGGTTGAGACGAAGAATATAGCAGTGTACATGGATATATGCTGCTTGTGAACACTGTGCTTGAATCAGTGCCTGTACTTCAGCGTTACAGCTGTTCATGACTGAAGCGCCATCATAGCACTGGCTAATGCAATTATCTAGATTTAAATCAAATGCTTTGATTCTAGTTACAATGTATTCTGCCAGTGCTGGAGCAGATTGCATGAGTGTAGCCAGTGAAACTTTCAAGCACAATGGAGTTATAGATGTAACAAAAACAATTGACAGTTGCTCCTTTCTGCTGCAATCATTGGTTTTATCTGCCATAATAGTAAAATATTGAGCATCTGCACACCCATCTGTAATATATACTGTCATACCTTATTGGCCAAAAAGTGTATAATCTCATTCTGAAAAGCAGGAGGGCCAAGTAGGTTTTCTTTTGTCATCAAGTCTACTTCACTTGAATGCTGTGATATAACTTTTGTTAGAAGAGACTTATAGTTAGAAGAAGATTCACTCTCATCATGCCCTCTGAGTGATATCCCTTGCTCTGCACAGTAGAGCACTCCTTCCATTAATGACTCCACATATTTCCTGTTATCTGCTATGACTTTTGCACCAAGCCTGTCCAGCTGAACTACATGTACAACACTGCTATCAGAATCTATTCTCTTTTTGTATCCATTCCAATTGAGCATTGCTTCTGTATGGGTTGCTAATGAGGAATGAATGCTCAGAACCCCTTTACCTAGTGCATGTTTCCAATCTCGAAACCAAATACTTTTGAAAGTGGGATCTGGACTTGTCTAGAAATGTCTGCAAGGATGGCAAAATGCAGAATCATGTCTCACTGAATATTCTAACCATGCTGTACCACCTACTCTCGAAAGACCTATACCAACACTACCAAACATTGACTGTGGATGCTTAATGACTGGTTGCACAAGGCGGTGTGGTTTCTGTTTCGAAATATCAAGAACAACAACAAGGAAAGTAGAAGTCTCATTAGAAGACAATAATGAAGCAGCAGCTTCAGGCCCTTGGCTAGAAGTAGATGGTGATTGTTGAATGCGGACAACTTCATAATTAGTGGCTAGTCCTAATGTGCTGCCAGTGTCAGACACTCATGTATTGTCAGGCTGTGGGTCCAGATCACATGAATTTAAAATACCTTTATGATAATGACAATAGCTATACTATAGTCTATACTATACATTGACTAACCAGCTTGCTCATTAATGGCTTCTACTTTAGTAGAATTAGATATTTTAGCTTTAGATCCCCAGAAATCCATAATAGTGCAAACCTTGCGTTTCATTTTTAATGTTGATCTTTATTCAATCCAAGATTTAATCACTGCTGTTGCTGCTGTGTTTGAGTGCTGCAACTGGCTATGCTGAGCCGGGCTTGGTGGTTAAATTAGTGGTTTGTGTTATATAAACAATTTTAAAAATGTTCAAATTAGTGTGTTTGTGGTTAGTAGGGCAATGCCCTACCCTTCCCATGCCTACATATACCTCTGCATGCTTAAGATAATGAAATCTAATGATTTCAAGCTTTAAATTAGTGCTACTTTATTATAAGGCATGAGAATAATGGATCATTTTCTGTCGTAAGGGAATGGATTTAACTGCAAACATTCCTACTATGACGTCACGTTTAGCCACACTCATCAACAGGAAGTAACATTGCAAGAAGCAGAAATGGTCAGTGAATAAAGGTTTTTAGACCATGGAATTTGGAACACATTATTATTAGGCTGTGTCTACAGGTCCGGTAACTGGATACAGTTTTCACTTGCTAGAGATTTGGTAGTCCGTTTTTCTCCGTAAAACAGCTTGTGCACATGCGCAATAGTGCAAAATTGAACTTAGTGTTTTTATCAAGAAACACTAAACCCAAATGCCAAAACCCTACGATCCCAGAGGCTAAGATGTACGAGAAGGTGCTCTAAAACTAAGCACTAAACCCAAATTCCAATCCTATGACCCTGGAAGCTAAGATGTACGAGAGGGTATTATTTTATGACCTATGCTCTAAAAACTGAACACTAAACCCCAATCCTAACTTTACGACCCCGGAGGCTAAGATGTACGAGGGGGTGTTTATTACTTGACCAAAAAAAGCCAAAAAATAAAAAATAGCTAAAAGTTATTTTTATAAAAGGAAAAGAATCAAAAACAGTAGCATAGTTTTATTCAGTAGTCTTGACCGGATTCAAACCACTGCCCATATCCGTGCAATCTACACGAGCCTCTCCACTGCACCACCACGAACCCTGCGGCATCCTTGATGCTGGTCTTTGCATTAATACTCGTTTCCTGTATAAAATCAGTGTATTATTGATACTGGGATGTAGTATATATAGGGGCAAAGCTCCTATTACCAGATCTCTAGCTCTGAAGAATGTGTCCGGTTACCGGACCTGTAGATACTTAGTTATTTTTATGGTCAGGCAATCATATTAATAAAGACCCTCATTTGGAAGTCTGCTTCCCTTTAACTTTTACTTTTGATAATAAATGTTTAAATCCTGGATCAGTAAAATGGTCGAAGTATTCTCTGCAATGTAGTCAGTTACAGCTTTATTCAACTCTTGTTTCAGAATTGTGAACACTGTACCTATTTCACCTCTTTGGTATTTTCTAAAACATAAGTTGTACCATACTAGCATACTTATTTGCTGGGTATTACCAGTGAATAAATGATTAGGTGGTTGTCTTTTTAAATGTTAAAAGTAAGTTGTATTTCTTCTTTTGCTTGATCTCCTTTGCCAAATGTGAGACACTTTTTCACTTTTGATTACCTTTCCTATTCTCATTGGACCTTATACCAAAGTACATCCACAAAATTAGCCCTTTGGTTTGTCTTCTTGATGAAAAAATCCAGCCCCGTTTGAGAAAATGCAATTAAATAATAGTTTATCATAAAGAATTGTGAGATATTTGAAAATGATTACAAAACCTGTTTAGTACACATTGCTAGTACGAGTTTGGCTTACTAGAACTCACTTTTTGTAGTAAGTTTTCTAATATAAGACCTGAAAATTAAGCAACATTAGCTTTTACCAGATCAAATGTATGTGACACAGGCCTGGGTATCAGAAACAACAAAATATTAAAGAAAACTGTATTTATATTGGATTCAATTGCATAATGATATATGATGAGAATCCAGTCAAAGCTGAGTTTAATTTTGTACTGAAGTGACTGAGAACCCTACTATTGATATAGAAATATGAAGCATGAGTGCCTTGCAGCTGTCACTTATTTACCTTTCGTTTGTAATGTTACTTTGTCCAGATCTGGTAAATTCTTACTGATGCATTTTTATTCTTTTATTTTGCGGATCTTATAATCATTAAAATTAATATTCATATAGTTGTTTTGAGGCACTTAGTGTGTATTAGGAATGTTTTATTTTTACAAACTTTAATGTTGCACAAAAATTTCCTTGTTTTTTTTTACCTGTGTGCTTTCTGCTGCATTTTTAATCATTATTGCCCTTTTACACTGATTAAACAAGCAGTTTGTACAGCTGATAATAAATAAGTTTAATAAAATTTAATAAACTGCCTGTTTGCACAAGGCCCTCCTCTAATGGGAAACTATGAATGTTATGAGAGTGGTCTAATACTGAGAGTTTATTAATTTGTTGATAATAAATGTGTGGGGCTAGTGTACACTTTACACAAATGTGAGAATAATTGCCTTGTATACATATTTCAAGAAGGTTGATTATATGTGTGAAATGTGTAACTTTCACGAAGAAAGTCACCTCTGCCAAATTTGCACTTTATGTTGCAGTAACTAAAATGGTGTTATTTCATGTGTTCTTTTTGTCTTAATTGTTAATTTTTTTTTGTTACATTTTCATTTCTTTTTGTTTTGCTTCTGCTGTTTTGTTAGGATGTTCCAATATTTTTTTTTATGTCTAATCTGTTTGTTTTTATTTTTGGCCTCTCCTATGCAAGGTGTAGGTAGTTGTTGTGTGGTCAGTCATTAGTTGATTCATTTATTCATTCTGTACAACTGCAATTTGTCTTTAATCAACAATAACTTCAGCACAGTGTGTTCTTAGCTCCTAGATCTGTCTTTTTGACCTAGAAAAGTCTTAGCTGTTTTGTGTTCCTCAAATACAAGCACGAGAAACAGAAGCTTCAAAGGAGTAGTTAACCCAAGTTCCTTTGTGTTAGCTCTTTTGAGATAGCTAGTAGCATTTTCCAGTAGTTTAGAGCATGGCCTTCAAAAAATGAACAGATTTATCTAAATTTTAGATGTTTGATGTAGATATTTGATGTATAGATGTTTTGTTTACTGCCTGTTGCTTTGCTGCTCTTTCTCCTCGTAACAAGGTTTCCTCTTTAATCGCTAAATGTGTTTCCAGACCAGCTGATGTTCTCTTGCCTATTTGGAGTCAGGGCAAGCCTGTTGTATCGCATTAGAGTATTTAACTGAGTGTAAGGCTTAGGCTGTGCTCTTTTATATGGTGAGATATGTAAGAAAAGGGCACATGATTTGTCAGCTGGGATCACCTTTGTCTCCATTTTGATGGAGACCTTAGGAGGATGAAGCAAGTTGGCTGTTTCCATCATTTTGGAACTCGTAGCTCATTGGTTGTGGCACCAACCAGCTTGTGCTCATTTAGAGGTTTTCTGTCTCCTTGAGAAGGGGAAATGCCACTTGATGGGTTACTTTTGTCCCTGTTTTTTTTTGGTGGCTGATGGCGTTGTTTAAACTTTTTCTTGCTTGTTTTTTGGTATTGTTTTATTTATTTCTTTGCTTTTGGTTGCTTTGGTAACAATTATAATGTTTTATTTGGACTATATTTAGTTTTGTTTTTTTCCATAGTTATTATTGCCTTCATTGTTCTACTTATAATAATAGTATTTTTTAAATTAATATTTTATAATGCAATAAATTTGTAACAATAAAAATAGATGTAATGATCTTCCAAGTCCATTGTATATAATTTCAAAATATTTATTTTCATTTTTTTAGTTTTTGTGGGCTACTTCCATGTCTCCAGTCAATTAAGAAAAAAAAACTTTTTGAGCCAAGAAAATTTTCTTATGTATCTATTGAATTGAAAGATGCCATTTTGCATTTGTTGCAAACAAAATTATGGTAAAAATACATTATATTTATATTGAAATTATTCTCTTAATTGTATAGTAACCGACTTAGCAGTACCGAACTGCTGCAGCATAAGTGGCTAAATTTGCATTACTCAAATCCTCAGAAGTTGAAAGAATTTCGCATTATTTCAAATCAGTAACAATCATGACATATTTCATTATCTGATTAATATTTTGACTATAACTATAATTAGACAGTGTACTTGCAACCATCATGTTTTTGCAGCATCATTGCATGTTTAATTTTATTTCTTGTCACACATGAATAGGAAAAAAAGCAGTGCATAGCAAGGATAGGTGGGGTCGCTGCACACCGCTGATCCCTTCTGGTTTGATGTTGACTTTAGTCTGGAATTCAGTCAGAGTCTTCAGGCAGCTTGCTTGTCTGCTGGCTGTCAAATCTGTTATATTTACTATTCAATAAAACAAACTCTTTTTTGAAAGGAATCAAATCAATCATCATACAGAAATCAAAAGAGCAAATCCAGAAACAAAAATGCGACAATATATACAGCCTGCACTCACACACTCTACACACAATTGAACCCACAAAATCCAAAATCCTGCTCACACTAATAAAATGTCTCATTTTTGTACAAAAGTGATCAATTAATAATGATATGAATAATAATAAGGAAACAACAATTAATAATATTATGAAACCACACTGGTAGTCGAGATTTAAATAAGATAAAAAATATTTAGAAAGCAGAAAAAAATAAAACTATTAAATCAAATAGGCACCAAAGGTGTGTGGCCTTGCCAGTGAAGCTATTTTAGAGGTATTAGCTTAGCTAGCCCGAGGCAATACGGGGGTGTATAGAGCTGCTGCACCATAGATACGTCCACTATCTGTGATACTACATAGATCTACACATGGATATGAATCAGGAAGTCGGTGTCTAATTTCTTCTTTGAAGTTGACTTGTAAACGTCACAATCAGCGTAGCTCTATCCTTTGCGCTTTTGTCTCTGTCTATGTTTCAAGAATTTTCTTAAAGTGTAACTACAGTGATTTTTTAGGGTATTTATTTTATGGTCTTAATATGATTGCCTGACCATAATAATGATGTGTTCCAACTCCTATTGTCTAAAAAAATTTATTCACTGAGATATGAGCCTTCAAAAATGCACTTTTTGCTTCCTTTCAATTTACTTCCTGTCGGTGGGTGTGGCTAAACGTGACGTCATAAGAGGCATAGATGCAGATAACTCCATTCCTTTATAGGGGGAAATGATCCTTTATTCTCATGCCTTGTAATGTAATAGCACTAATTTAAAGATTGGGATCATTAGCTTTCATTATCCTAAGCATGCACTGCAAGAAAAAATCTCAGAAGAAGGAAGCAAGCAGATTTACCAGTGTGGTGTGGTAAGAGGCTTTGGTGGCTGTAGAGGTCCAACTCAGCTTAGGCATTTATAATTGAAAGGGTGTGGTAAAGAGGATAAATAAGCTTATAATAGCATTGTTTCTGCTTCAAAAGTAATTT
>NW_003546259.1:550497-558334 GCF_000090795.2 Amphimedon queenslandica | reverse complement strand
TTTAGCCTAGGCAATGACCCCCAATGCTTAGGCCTGCAGCCGCCTATGGTAAGAAGATTCACCAAAGTGTGGTATTATGACTTTTTCTTGCAGTTGCATGCTTAGGATAATGAAAGCTAATGATCCCAATTTTTAAATTAGTGCTATTACATTACAAGGCATGAGAATAAAGGATCATTTCCCCCTATAAAGGAATGGAGTTATCTGCATCTATGCCTCTTATGACGTCACGTTTAGCCACACCCACCGACAGGAAGTAAATTGAAAGGAAGCAAAAAGTGCATTTTTGAAGGCTCATATCTCAGTGAATAAATTTTTTTAGACAATAGGAGTTGGAACACATAATTATTATGGTCAGGCAATCATATTAAGACCATAAAATAAATACCCTAAAAAATCACTGCAGTTACACTTTAAGTAACTTATTTTTGTGAAAGAAGGTATTTAGGTGTTTTTGTTTTGTTCAGTAGACCTAATAAATTTATTCTCATTTCATTTTGTCAACAGGCCTCATGTTTATATGACAAAATTAGAAGACCTTCATTTTTATTTGTAACCATCTTTTCTAGACTTTCGAACAGAGTTAGCTAGTAAGTCTTGGAATCATAATAGTGTATTGTTTGTTACATAAATTAAAACTATTCTCATGTCAATCTAAGGAGAAATGACTGAGATAATAGCCAAAAACTGGTTTTTGAAATTATGTTTGTAACCACCTTTTTGAGACTTCGGTGTCAACAAGTTACTACTTTAAGTGTATTCACAAAGGCCTCCTATATAGACTGTTTATGGTTTCATTTTTCTAGATGCTATGTTTCAAAAGTAATTGTATAATAGTGACTGGGCATATCAAAGGCATCGCCTGTGGTTACAATTGTGATGTTGTGGAGCTTAAGTCCACCAAAACTCTTTATTCACAAGTAGAACGTGCTAAAGCACAAGATTGACGAAGATAAACAAATGGGAAAATTGGAAAAGACAGAACAAGGAAAAGAGGAGAAAAAGCAAGGATAAAAGAACACATGTATATGTGTGCGCATGCGTGAACAAGACAATAGCAATAATAATAATAATAATAATAATAATAATAATAATAATAATAATAATAATAATTTATTTGTTAGACTACTACTAATGCTAGCAGCAGCAAACAATAATAATAGTAATAAGATAAGTAGAATAACAATAATAATAATACTGGTTACTTTGCTAGTCACTACAGTACTCCCCCACCAGTGAGCAATGGGAATACTAAAGATTGAGCCGATCAGGAAAATGGACACAACGTCCTGAACGAGTGTGAGTGGTGGAATGAAGCTGTGAAACAGGAATTGGTGAAGAAGAGGGAGTAAAATCAGGGGGTAGAGTTGGAGAGGAGGAAAGTGGAAGAGAGTGTGAATGATCTAGGTGAGCAGCCTTCAACCTATCGATACTGACTGCATCCTGCTTCCCATTTATATCTACAATGAAGTGCTTATCTGAACGAGAGAGGACTTTAAATGGACCATCATATGGCTGTTCTAATGGCCTCTTAGCAGAATCTCGTCGAATGAAAACATGAGATGTGGAGAAGAGTGAATTATCAATGAATGAGGTGTGTGAGCTGTGAGTTCTGGTAGGAACAGCATGAAGAGTCCTCACATACTGCTTTAATCTAGTGATATATGTCTCGTCAGGAGCAACAGGAGCTGCTGATGGAGAGAAAAACTCACCAGGCAAACGTAAAGACATACCGTAAATCAACTCGGCAGCTGTACAATGTAGATCACCTTTGAGTGCAGTACGTATTCCCAACAGTACTAGTGGTAAGGACTCAGTCCAGGACGTACCAGTGTGGGTCTTGAGAGCTGCTTTGAGCTGCCGGTGGAAACGCTCAACCCAACCATTGGCTTGAGGATGATAGGAAGTAGTTCGACACCGGACAGTACCCAACATAGCCATCAATTGTGTCCAAAGCGAGGACACAAACTGGCCTCCTCTATCAGTGGTGATAATTGATGGTACACCAAAGCAAGAGATCCAACCAGACACTATTGCCTGGGCTACTGAAGGGGCAGTGATATCTGGAAGAGGAAATGCCTCTGGCCAACGAGTGAACCTGTCAATGCAGGTGAGAAGATAGCGGTGTCCCTGAGAGAGAGGTAGGGGGCCCACAATGTCAATGTGAATATGATCAAAACGTGAGTCCGGAGTGGGTAAATGAGAGGGGGAGAGAGTGTGTCGAATGACTTTAGAACGCTGACAGGGAAGACATGATTGGGTCCACTGCTTAATAAGGGAGTGCATCTTTGGCCAAACAAAATGAGCAGAAATAAGCTGCTGGGTAGCTCTAATGCCTGGATGAGAGAGGCTATGTAATGTGTCAAAAACTGACCTCCTGAAGGAAGGTGGGACCACTGGGCGTGGCGTATCTTGTGACACATCACAAATAATAGCATAATTACATTGAGGAAGAGAAAAGGGTTGAAGAATGAGAGAGTGGTGTGGTGATTCCACTGAGAGGACACTACAAATATCTTGAGCTGCTGTCATTGCTTCCAAGTCAATTGTAGGTGTAGATCCAACCGAGTTGAGCTCTATCCGCAATAAGGCATCTGCTACGGGATTATGGGGACCCTGTATATGACGAATATCATTTGTAAATTGAGCAATGAAATCTAAATGTCTGAGTTGCCGTGGGGAATGTTTTTCAGACTTAGTAGACAATGAAAATATTAGTGGTTTATGATCAGTGTATACAGAGAAAACATACCCCTCTATAAAATGGCGAAAATGCTTAATGGCAAGATAAATTGTCAAAAGTTCCCCATCATAAGTACTATACCGCCTCTCAGTGGGGGATAGCTTGTGAGAGAAATAGGAAATGGGCTTCCATTGACCATTGACCAATTGCTGCAATACTGCACCAACAGCAATATCAGATGCATCAGTGATTAAAGAGGTAGGAGCATCAGGAGTGGGGTGATACAGCAACGTGGCATTAGCCAGGGCATTTTTTACAGAATTAAAAGCTAAAATACATTCCTCTGACCACTGTAACTCAGACTTTGCGTGTGTTTTATTAAGTAGTGTGTGCAAGGGTTGAAATACCTGAGCACAGTGAGGAATGAATCTGTGGTAGAAATTGATCATGCCAAAAAATTCCCGTAGCTGGCGCTGAGAAATTGGACGAGGAAAATCTTTAATTACTGACACTTTTGTCTCCGCTGGACGAACTCCCTGAGAGTTGATAATGTGGCCCAAAAACTGCAGAGAGGTAACACCAAATTCACACTTGTCCGGATGTAGAAGAACGCCATACTCCCTAAAACAATCAAAAACCAGCCGAAGGTGTTGCTTGTGTTCCGCTTCACTGGAACTGGCTATCAGGACGTCATCTATGTACGCATATGCAAACTGCAACCCACGTAATACTTCATCAATGAACCGTTGAAATGTTTGAGCTGCATTACGCAACCCAAAAGGCATACGAATGAACTCGAACAGCCCAAAAGGTGTGGTAATAGCTGTTTTGTGTATATCCTGTTGTGCAACCGGTATTTGGTGGTATGCCCTGACTACATCAAGTTTAGAAAAAATAGCTGCTCCCTTAAGAGTGGATGTGAGATTGTGTAGATGTGGGATAGGATACCTGTCAGGGATGGTAATTCTATTCAGTGCTCTGTAATCCCCACATGGTCTCCAATCACCAGACTTTTTGGGGACCATGTGTAGTGCTGACGACCAGTTACTGGAGGAGGGGCGGATAATGTCCAGTTCCAACATATGATCAAACTCTGATCTGGCAATTGTCAGATGCTCAGGAGGGAGATGACGAGTGCGACAGGAGACTGGAGGCCCCGAGGTCTCAATGTAATGGACAACATTGTGTTTGACGGGCGTATTTATAAATGAACGGGTGAGTTCTGGATAGTCTAAAAGGTGAGAGAGAAAAGGTTCAGAAACAAAGAGAGGGTTAATTGTAGTGAGCCTGTGTGCATTCTGGTGTGTGCAAGTAATAGTAGCTGTGAGGCTAGTATTAGAGTCAATGAGGGTTCGATGTTTAATATCAACTACGAGCCCATGGTGTCCAAGGAAATCGGCTCCTAGTATAGGATGCCTAACGTCAGCTACAGTGAAAACCCAGCAATAAGGCCGGCGCAGACCAAGGTCCAGAGTGAGAGACCGCGTACCGTATGTGGGAATAGTGACACCATTAGCAGCTTGTAGATGGAATCCAAGTTGAAGGTGTTGTTTATCAGACTGACGGGGAGGAATAACACTAATCTCGGTGCCAGTGTCTACCAGAAAACGATGGTTAGATGATCTTTCTAATGTAAAAATAGGTGGCTAGGGGAACGGCCGGAGACACTGGCTGCCGTCAGGGACCGGCCTGCCCGTTTCCTGAACTCCAAGAACAAGGCGGGTTACACTTAGTTGCCTTCTCAGCAAAATGGGCGTGATACCAGCACAGTCCTTTTGCCTGACTGGGTAGAGGGAGACTAGACATACAGCGACTAGGACGCTGCCTATTGAGAGAGAGAGACTTCACTAGTGACTTCAGGTCTGTTATTTCAGTACGTAGACTGTCAACCTCAGAAGACAACTGTGTGGTACCTAGCAATGAAATAGAAGGCGCTGAAACTTCTATGACTCTGTCCGCTAATGAAGCGAGAGTATCCAATTCCTCTGTCTCCTTAGCAGAAGCTAAAACCATTCTTACATCAGAAGGAAGGTGCTGTAGAAACAACTGACGTAGGAAAGATGGGTCAGCAGTAGCAGCTTTGTCTCCCATGAGTTGCTTCATACGTCGAAGCAGTTGGGATGGTGTCCTATCTCTGAGCTCCTCCGAATTAAACAATTGCTGAAGACGCCTCTGCTCTGAAGCTGTGATACATCTGATGAGTTCCTTTTTTAGGGAGTCATAAGGATCCGCTATAGGCGGGTGTAGAATTAAGTCTCGTACTTCAGTAGCATATTCAGGGGATAATGAAGCAACTATGTGGTCAAACCTGGTTTTCTGAGTAGCGACGCCGCGAGTGGTAAATTGTGCCTCGACTTGGGCAAACCACACCTTGGGGTCTGCTGGCCAAAAGGGAGGGATCTTGATGGTAACTGGAGAGACGGTAGGTGGTTCTGCTGGACCGCCAGAACAGTGAGGAGAACTGGAGCGAGACATGTTCCTAAGTTGTCTGGGTCACCAATGTGGAGCTTAAGTCCACCAAAACTCTTTATTCTCAAGTAGAATGTGCTAAAGGACGAGATTGACAAAAATAAACAAATGGGAAAATCGGAAAAGACAGAACAAGAAGAGGAGGAAAAGCAAGGATAAAAGAACACATGTATATGTGTGCGCATGCGTGAACAAGACAAAAGCAATAATAATAATAATAATAATGATAATAATAATAATAATAATAATAATAATAATAATAATAATAAATAATAATAATAATAATTTATTTGTTAGGCTACTAATGCTAGCAGCAACAAACAATAATAATAGTAATAAGATAAGCAGAATAACAATAATAATAATACTGGTTACTTTGCTACAATGTAACACAGCTTTCATTTGTAACACTCCCTGTGGTTTTATGTGTATCCCTGTGGGTTGACAGCAAAAATCTCTAAAAATAAAATATAAGAATCAACATTATTGTACAGGTACTATAAGCTGAAAGTCAACTGTCAATAAAGCTTGTGATAAAGTCTGTCCTTGGTCCAGTGGCCCGCGGGAACAGACAGCGGGTACAAAGTTGGAACAACTGTGAGTCTCCGGAGTGCATAAAGCTTTAGATTGATTCATAGACCAATACTCATTGCTGGTAGAGTTTCACTGCTTTCCTTCCGCGTTTAATAAATCAATGGTTGACTAAGCCTCAATAATAAATATAGATGGCCGGGGAAGGTAAGATTGATACATGGCCTGTCAGCAAGCGCAGGATCTCTGTTCAGGACCTCTTCCAGACATTATAGCCTGAAAATAGTAAGATTATGTCAACCTAAAGCCTGAATCAGTTGATAAAAGTACCTTTTTGTGAGCCTCCTGTCCTCCATTGCTACCATTGTGCAGCGGTGCTACTGAGCATGCGCATTGGCACGCGCCTTTGATACGCTCACTCATTACTACACAAATATGTTGATAACACCCCTGCTGCGGGATACATTGCATTATATGACCTCGCCCTCGGGCCTGCAGCCCTCGGGCTTGGTCATACAAATGCAATGTATTCCTAGCGGGGGTGTTATAACTTTACTAATATATTTTTTGCAAGTGTTTCAAAGGGTATGGTATAATTTTTAGTTAGAACTCAGTAGTGTTATTTACCAAGAAACACAAGCAGGATTTTAGTGGCATTGATGAGACATTGTTACTTGATTGTAAAACTTCATATTTGTGCTACCAGAGAACTATGAAGATAGAGATGATGTACATTACAGTATGTACTATATGGTGATACAGCAAGTGCTTATAATAATTGTTGTCAATGTTTTATTGCTATTTTTATTGTTAAAATTTGTTGAAAGACTCATAATAATAATCAATCTATTGGGTGACTGAAGAATAGAATAATGATAATAGTGATAATTTAAATAATTTTTCTAGTAGTTAGCATGGTGCATTCTTTCTTGTAATAATAGATCTTCACTTTCTAGAACTAGAATATCAATTGCAACTTTTCTATAGTTGTAGACCTGAGCTTTAGTAAGTGATTCAACTGGATTTCTTCACTAGTTTGCTTGTGCCATGCTTATACACATGTAGTGTAAACGTCACAATACATTATGTTCAGCGCCAAGGATCAAGCGTATGGAACCATAGTATCTATGATGAAATGCCAAGTGTTTCAAAAATTGTCACAAATACCATATATACTATATACACCAATCTATGCAAATACATGACGTTACGTAAAAGTAACACGGCGGCCTGGCCTGTAACAAAGAGGCGTGGCTTGGCTACTTCTTGCAATAGACGCGCATGGGCAATTGTTAGCAGCAGCACTGCAGCAGCATGTGGTAAGATGGCGGAAGGTAGCAGTCTACCTAATAAATGTGTCTTAAAAGTTATTTTACCTCAACCAATCACTTACTTGAAAGAAAAGGTGAGCTGGGACTAAACTAAATTAATTCGGGTAGGCTTATATATAATGTTTGGTTTGGTATTTTTGGGTCAGCATGCCATGTAGTGTGTTATATTTTACCGTGTATAGCTGGTTTGTTTCATGACTTCAAATGGGGCGAGTGTATTATACCAGTACCCTTTAGAGCGCCATTTTGACATTGCTGACGTCAATCATGATATCATACATGGACACCCCACAATAGCCTGAGCTGGAAAGTTGCTATATAAGGAGAACATCCCATGGAGGTGGTGGAGTTGAGGACGCTAATACTCCCCACACTCTGTAATTGTTTATTAAAATTGTTTAAAAAACCATAAAATCAAAAAAAACATTATAAGAACATTACAAGCAGTAAAAAATGAGTGAAAAACTGAGTATGAAGAAAAGCAGGTACTAGGATAAGTAATGGAAGACCTAAAAAATGAACAGTAAAACTCAAAAACAGGTGAAACCGAAAATAAAAAATGTGACATAATTGGAAGATCCTAATTAGGCTTGAGCACCTAAAAACCCTACACCCAAGCGCCCTAAAATTAGGAACAGGACATAATATGAAAAGAATGCTATTGTAATATAATGTGATTCATTAGTTGTAACCACAATTATTTAATCATATGCATGTGTATATATAGCTGATTTTGTTTCATGCAATTCTGGTTCTTTTGGTTCTTCTGATTCTTTCACACACACATTCATTATTCCTCTCTATCTTTTGGACTTTGATATCA
>NW_003546259.1:514024-546507 GCF_000090795.2 Amphimedon queenslandica | reverse complement strand
AATAAAAACATCAAAATCCAAATCCTAAGCCCTCACAGCCTACTTGAGTTTTTGTTAGGATGTAGTGAGACATTTGCATACTCTGAAGCATCACAACCTACTTTATTTTTGTGTAAACCAATTCTGTAAAGTAGTATCATTAGATGTGATATTATAAAGGTCCTTAAAGCGCATCTTCCGAGGACAAGAAGAAATTGAAGAAGCAGCAGTAGGAGCAGTTGCCATTTTAAGCATACAGGTGATCACTTAAAGAGTTGACCACGCCCTTGCCATGTTGTGATGTGACGAAACTTCCGGTAAAATGGTGTATTTCCTAGGTACCGGTATCCTACACTGTACCCCTTCAAA
Source organism: Amphimedon queenslandica (assembly GCF_000090795.2). NCBI lineage: Eukaryota > Metazoa > Porifera > Demospongiae > Haplosclerida > Niphatidae > Amphimedon > Amphimedon queenslandica. The sequence goes on along the minus strand of NW_003546259.1, from coordinate 546,159 downwards.
TTTTCATTGTTAAGAAATTGTTTTTAATCCTTGGTTTAAAAAAATTTTGTAAATATGGATTATATAGGCGGTAGCCTATATGTAGGCATAGATAATAGAGTAAATGAAAGGGATTGGAAATGGAAGCGTGGGCATAGCCCAACCTCCATTCATTTGTATGGCTGCTAGGCTGACAGAGGCTCGTTGAAATTTTTTGTCACAATTTACCCTTGATTTTTTTCTCTTAGAAACAACATCTCGCGAACAAGTGTTCCTATGCAAGTGGAATTAATGCATCAAGAAGCCTAATGTTTCCTCTTAATAATTCTGTTTTCTATTGTATAGATAATTTTACTATGTTCATGTTATGGCTCTTTTAAAACCATAAAATGTATTTTTTGTCATTATAATCCCTTCTTTGTAAACAAGCTAGAGTAAGATACAAGATCTTTTTAATCACATGAAAGAGCTTTCATTTGCATATGGAATGATACTAGTTAGAGTTAGAATCCATGAAGCATGAGTTTGTTACAACAGAAAAAGGGCGAAAAATGAAAAAATTTTGTTGTACCTATAACTCATTGCAAAATAACGTTGTAGAGGTAAAAACCTTGCTGCAGGTAGTCCTAAACTTTTTATATGGAATGGTAGGTACATCATAAGTAAGCGTCCTCTTGGATTTCTATAAATATCCTTCGAAGTCCTTGCAGTACAGCCTCACTAATGGAGGAGATGGGAAATCAACCAGGTATTGGGCCGGTAACCAATAGCACTAGCCTACGCCCCCGTTTCCAATCCCTTTCATTTACTTTATTATTTATGATGTAGGATTGAGGTTGATTTTTCAAGATGGCGGCCATTTTTATGATTTTCAAACACTCACAACTCTTATCTTACGTTGCACAGCCTTATAAATGGCTTAGATGAGCTCTCCTTCACTGAGCGATTCTCCTAATACCTTTAAAGTGGACTGTAATGTAGCTGGAACTTTTTTGGAGAATAGGCCATAATTCAAATTTCTGCAAAATTCTTCAGACTTTTTCTGCTTTCAACTTCTTCTATCGCCGCAATAATCTTTTGAACCAGAGAACTGCTCCAGTTGGCTTTTACATCATTCCTTTGTGCTTGGGTCAAGGACCACAAAGGTGGCTTCAAAAAGAAGCGAGGAGAGAGCAAAATGGAAGTCAATATCCAACTGCAGACACCGTGTGGGTTTGTGGTTTGACGCCATTTTAATTTATGCGCATGTGATCAGCATGAATATGATTAACTTAACCATAGAATCAAAACAGAATGTAATTTATAAATTTAAGAAAAAAGAATGAAAAAAAGTAAAAAAAATTAAGAATGGACAAGTAGTAGGATTAAATTGGGAAGTAAAAACCAAGAGGGGACTAGCAAACTGGTGTGATAAAAATCCTACACCACTGTATGAGAAGCATGGTTTTATAGTTTTAATGTACATGTAGTAGCCTGTGTGTATAATTACAATGCTTTTGGGTAATATTCTTTATGCAGTGGTGTAGGATTTTTATCACACCAGTTTACAAGTCCCCTATTGTTTTTTTACTTTTTTCCAATTTAATCCTACTACCTGTCCATTTTTAATGTTTTTTATTTACTTGTTTGATAATTTGGTAATAATTCAGTTGAATTAATTTTAGTGGATTTCACATTTGAGCCTGCATGAAAATTAATTCCACATGAAATAAAATAGCTATGTGGTATGTAATTAAAAGTCATGTCTGGTTATGTGTAATTTTTTTATCTAGTCCAACTGTGCAACATCAAAGGCACTGAGTTCTTTGAAGAAGTTATGAAAGCCTAGTGCTGCTTGTACAAAGGCGTTATCTAAAATTTTTCCATCATTGAAGCCAGTTTCTCTTTCTAAATCACAAGTATTTGATCCGCTAGAGCCAATTGTGGTACTACCTGCTCAAAAGAAAAAGAAAGCTTCAATTAGTCAGGTTAAGCCCATTACCATCACTGTTATTCTCATACCAAAAAGCTCACGTTTAATTCTACCAAGAGGAAAAGAGACTCAAATTAAATGATGATTAACGAATTGAATATATTGAAATCAAGAGGACAATGTCTCCTCGAGAAGTCCGAGCTAGCATACTCTCTGCATTTAAAACCCATCATCTCATTTCATTTGACTACTTAGATATAATTGGGGGTCGTTTAGTAATCTCGCCCAGCAAGAACCAGATGGAGAGAGTATTACAAACAGGCGAGGTTCTCTTTATATGAAGGAGAATGTTGATATGGTAATTTATATAACTACATGTAAAAATAACTTTTAATTTGGTTTTCTACATGCATATAGCCTGATGTGATAGATGAAGCTGCTCAACAGTCTCTTACTCTGAGTCTCAGGTAAATAGTCACTGCCAGGCCCTTCATCTGATACAAGGTTTTCACAAGTTTATGATCAAGTAATTTTTTTCTATTACTAATTTACTATGTATTTGTGAGATGCATAAATATTTCTTTTGTAGTCTGTTTTAAGCCTTAATAGTCAAAGCTCTGATTCTTCAGATGATGGTTTAATTCCAGTTTCTCTTTCAGAAAAAGTTTGTTTATTAATGTAGCATAATTATATGTATAATTAATTTTTCTGAATAGCTTGATACAAAAGTTAACAAAACTGTCAAGGTTATTACAGTAAAGCCAGTACCACAGAGTCAGTCACAAGTACTGAAAGAAGGTATCTATACCAATATATGCTGAATTAATTATCAAGTTTTTTTAGCTACTGAGCACCGAGACACTTTCATTAGAACACTGGATGTTCATGTTGGATTGCCCCACATAATTAGATGTAATAATATTTTTGATGATGTCATTCGTTTGTACCAGGAGAAAGGAGAGGAGCTACTTAAGGAATATCCTTTTCATATTGAGTTTTTTTTGGAGAGAAAGGCATTGATACTGGCGGAGTGTCGAGAGACATGTTTTCAGCCTTCTATGAACCTAGCTATGCATGTGTGTTTGATGGCAGCTCTCTCTACTGTCCTTTTGTTTCTCCAGAAATGGATTCAAAGTCTCTCGCTACTGTTGGTTTTGTAACTTCACATGGATACTTAGTGGCAGGAATTTTACCAACCAGTATTGCTTTCCCCTGCTTAGCAATGGCATTGCTAGAAACTGAAGTAACTGTCCCTGATGACATTTTGTTTCAGTGTTTTATGGACAGTATAAGTGTACATGAGCTAAGTATTATGAAGGATGCAATGTCAGAGGTTAAACATCAGCTACCTTCATTTTCTGCTGTAGTAAAGGATGGAGTACTAGCCCTGTTCAGTCAATTCAACTGCAGACAGATACCAACCCTAGCTACCATTGAGAAAATGGTGATAAATTTGGCAAAGTATGAGTTTCTTAGTAAGCCTGCAGCAGCTGTAATGGTATTACATAAAGGTATACCGAAATTACATTTATCATTTTGGACTAAGATTGGTGTGAAGGATCTATATGCCATTTATAATACGCTGAGCGTATTTACAGCAATGGTACAAAAGATGGTTGAAGAAGCAGAGGGTCGTATCCAATCAGAGGAAAGGATTTTATCCCATAGGCGGCTGCAGGGGCAGGCAATGAGGGCAATGTCCTACTAGAATTTCTTACCGGAAGGTGACATCATCATAATTAGCCGTTAATTAATAATTATTTAGTAGTTATTACATGGAATATAGCTATTTTAATGACAAAAACTACATTATTTTGCTCAACAGTGGTGATAATTAGTGGAGAATAAGCTGCTAACTGCATGGTTTATTCACAGGAAGCCAGCCAGCTACTTCATAGGCCCATATCTATGGCCACTTGAGGAAGACAGTAACCTGCAGCTAGAGTAACTGACTCCATCATATAGCAGCTTCATTATTATCAGCTAGGACTCATAATCACCTAGCTACTGATACTCTATCATTGATAGAGGTCTTTTAGGTACTGAATTTTCTCTTCTTGAACACAAGAATGGCAGGGTAACTCTTCATTGAGAATTTCAGAGCCTCTTTCAACTTGATTTCTTCACAAAATGCTGAAATAGAAGTCTTAAAAGTCTTAAAACTAAAGAGCAAGACATGTGGGTGTGGTAATGGCCACACCTACCTTTTGACCACTCCCACTTTCAGCCACACCTTTGCCCTACTTGCAGTGAAATCCTGCAGCCGCCTATGTTTTATCCTATCTTCGTCAGTTCATTGGTAGTATGGGGCTCAATGACCTTAGACAATTTGTACGAATTCTAACTGGTACTCCAACTTGTTCAACCATGAAGATCATGTGTCCTTCAACAATGTTGCTGGTGCCTCACGTAGACCCATTACTTAAACTTGTTGCTCTTCTCTCATTTTGTCAACGACATATGCTACTTATCAAAAATTTGTCAATGAATTTCAGTCATGTTTGTCCAGTGAATATGCCGCCTGGCAAATGGTTCTACTTAGACAAACATTGTTATTGTGTTAATGCTATTGCTCATGCAATGTCATTTATACTCATTGTTTTTATATTATTCCATGCATGTGTATTAGTGCTTATTTCACTTTTTGGGAACTAAAATCAAATTGTTTGATTTTCAATAACTTAGAAACAATAATTATTAGTAATTCTGAAGTATAGACAAATAGAGTGGGGGGAAGAGTGAGCTAGTGAGTAGTAAGAGTACGTAAAAATTCAATTGTTTCAGTGTAGAGCTCAATGCCAAATGTTTTACTTGGAGCCATAGGATTTACTCTTGCTTGGAGTTGTGGCCACTTGTTCATCTGAAAGTGTGAAGCTATAAGAAGGAACATGTACAGTATACTCATCTTCACTAACAACTGCAACATCATTATCAACTCCATACATATCATCTACTTCTTCAGAAAAGTCTAATGAGTGTAGTCCTCTTCTCTGCATCTGTAACATTCCTCTCACAAAAGTTGAATGGGTGACAAGTGATGTTCAGTTCGAATCCCATGAGAATTCCAACCTTCCAAAAAGATTTTTAGAGACTTGTTAATACGAGGTAAATACACATATTGTAAAGCAAATTAGTGAAATGAGTTATCTGGATTGAGGTATACATGGTGTTCAAGGTAGTAAAATAATTTGTAACATATAGATGTCACACAGCGATGCATATCACACCAGAGGCGCTCAATCCTTTGATTATGGACAGAGCTACCTGTTATCATGCTTCCTTGATCATATCTCCTTGTTTCCAACATATGAACAGCAACAAGATAATTCTCATGACCATAATCAGATCGCACTCTAGAAGGTAACCCATACTGTTAGGCTGCTGTGAGAAAAAGATCATATACCGTCTGTGCCTTGTTATTATTGCTAGATTGAAGATAAACTACAGGTCTGCTTTATCCATCAATAGCCCCGAGTGTTACAATGCCCCATCTAACCAGTTTATGGTGACCATAAATATGTAGAAAAATTAAAAAATCAAAAAAGCATATTTAGTGTGGAGTAGCTAATTTACATATAATTGCACAACACTTAGCATTAAAATTTGACTTCCAATTAAGATATGCATGTTATGTACCTATATGTAGTGTTGTTTTGGTTTACCATAACTAAAACTAAAAGTAAGCAATTTTACTTTTAGTAAACTAAAACTAAAACTAATACTAAAATGTAATTGGATGTTTGAACTAAAACTATTCTAAAACTAAAAGTTAAACAGAGTAAAAGAACTAAACTAAAACTATAACTAATTAATGTCAATGATGTTTTCAAAAAAACTAAAACTAAAATTGATAATACAATTGAATACTAGAAACTAAAACTAAAACATTATAGTTTTAGTTAAAGGTCATGCATGCATATTAAATTTTTGCACCTGACATTTGTGAAATGTTGATAGTTGCTTAGTGATAGTCATGGTCATTGGTCAGTTGGTTTTACCACATGGAGTTGATGATCAGAAAATGGCTACTGCAACAGGGAGACCCAGTAATAGCTGTGTTTGGCAATTTTTCAAGTATCTAAAAGAACATGATAGGAGTGTTTGTTTAATAACCACAGATGAAGATTCTTCAAGCTGCTGTGGTCATTCCTTAAAGGAAAATTCCCGACTAACCTGAAGACATACTTAAAAAAGGCACATTCATCCCACTATCAAGAGCTTCTTAAAATGGAGAATGAAAAGAAAGAGGTTGAGGTGGTTAAAACACAGAAAAATCACATTGGTCTACTACATTTAGTACTGGCACACAGATGAAACTTGAAGAAATAGCAGGAGTGAAAATGTACAATTATGATTCAGAGAAACATCAGCGTATTACCAAGAAGTTGGCATTATTCATTGGGTCAACCAACACACCAATTTTCATAGTAGAGCATGACACTTTCAAGTTTTTTATGTTATCACTTGACAGTCGTTATGAGGTGCCAGGACGAAGCAAGATTATGAAAGAAATCTCTGCGATTTATAAAAAATTGAAGAATATTATCTTGTCTTTTATTCAGAGTGCTCGGTATATAAATATCTGTGCCAATATTTTAGACAAAAAGAGGGATGACAGCAGCATTTTTAGGGATAACAGCGCATTTCTATGCATCAAAAGATAAGAGACACTGTCACACTAGCAGCTCGCCAATTTCCATCCCCACACACAGCTGCTAATGTTGCTGCTTTAGTTAATACAGTTTTATTGGAATAGAATATCACATGATGTTATTCATAGAATTCTCACAGATAATGGGAGCAACATGGTAGATGCCTTCAAGCAGCATCAACTTGATGAAAGCAAGAATCTAGATGATGGTACCAGTGAAGGGCCTGAAGGAGATTTGGAAAAAATGGAAGCAGAAGAAATAGAAGACAGTCTAGACAAAGTTGATAAAATGAATGGTGATGAACTTTTACAAGAAGAGGCCGATTCTGAACAGTGTGAAGATAGACATAAAGCTGCTTTTGTGGGCTTGCGGCGGAGAACCAGTTACTTCTCTCACACACTTCAGCTTGTGATGAAGGAATTTGACAATCAAAGATCACAAAAGAGAGTCTTGGGAACAGTCCATAAAATTGTATCAAAGGTAAATAAATCCTACAAAGCTACTGAGACGCTCATCTCCAGAGCGGGGAAAAAATTAATTGCTTATTGTCATACAGGATGGAGTTCTACATACCTAATGTTAAGCAGGCTCCTTCTTGTGTGTGATGAATTAACCTCTGTTCTAGATGAACTACAGTGGGATAATTTGCCAACAAGTTACTGGAAGCAAATTGAGAATACAGTTGAGGTGCTTCAGCCATTTGCAATTTACACGCAACTTGTTGGTTCTGAAGAAGTGACAACTATATCTCTAATTATCCCCATGTTGGCTAAATTACAGATGCACTGAAAGCAATTACAAAATTCTCCTGGGTTGATTGATATAGTTAAACTTATGCAGCTAAAACTAGAAGACAGGTTTGAATATATTACCAACCACAAAGCAGCCAACTTTGATCCCCTTTTACAATCTGTACATTTCTTAATCCTGAATACAGGGATACTTTTGACAAGGATCAAGTGTTGGTTGCCAAAACTCAACTGATAGGATGGATGACAGCTTCCATCAAGATGTTATGGTACTTTACAAAGAATCGGATATAAGTCAAGCAGAGGTTACAGATGAAACTAGAGAGCCATATCTGAAGAAATTCAAACACATCAAGAAGCTTAAAGAACAGCAGCCAAAGTAAGTGCTTCTGAAATTTTGCTGCGGCCAGAAGTAAAAAAATACTTATAGATGGACACTTCTGGCAACTCATTGGATGATGATTGAGACCACTTTTTATTTTGGCAGCAGAATGCACATATATATCCACTTCTCTCAAAGGCTGCTTTTGATCTGCTCTCAACACCGCCATCAAGTACTCCTGTTGAACGAATTTTTTCAACTGGAGGAGAGGCAACTACTGGAAAGAGAAATCGACTTACAGGCACAACTTAGAAAGGGAAATATTGTTGCGACAAAACAAAATGTACTTGCACCTTTTGTGATTGTAACTATTGTCATAATTTGTATCATTATTTTACTCAAACTAAAACTTTTTCTTGAAAACTATAACTAAACTAATTCAATTTTAAATGCAAAAACTAAAACTATAAACTAAAACTAAATGAAAATCAAAGACTACAACTAAACTATAACTAAAACTAAAAGATACTTAAGTTTCATACTAAAACTAAAACCAAAACTAAGATATTTACCCTATGCACCAAAACTAAAACTAGAACCAAAACGAATTAAAGAATCAAACTAAAAGTAATACTAATACTAAAAGTAAAGTGACCACTCCAACTATAACTAAAACTATAACCAAAACAAATGTTCATACCAAAAACACTACCTATATGCCACAGTGAATTTGGAAAAGGCACTTAATATGGGCGTCTAGGAGTAAGAATTCCAGTCCATCTGAACTATGTGTTCAATGGATCAGTAGTATGAATAGCATTGCGAACTCATTGTCTTGTAGCGGCAAATCCCAAGGACCGTAAGTGATCCATAACTAATGTCTCCCCTATTGTTGGCATATCTCGACGTAGCTGTTGGAGCAGTGATCGAAGTTCTGCATCACTTATACTTCTCACGATTTCATTATTGTCTAGCATACCCACTTCTCTTCAACAGTAAATTGTTACTCGAGAAGCACCCAATAGTTCAGCGATGAGTCCAAGAAAATTTTAAACTTTGTAGGTACTCTAACTGTTCTTTCGATATTAGTAACTGAAGACGTCCTCGACCTTCCCAATTAATTGTTGGTGCTTGGTAACCAGTCGACATAGAAACAAACTGCTCAATTTCATCCATTCTACCTTGCCACACTCCATAAAGTAAAAAACAACTATCCGTTATGTCATGTACAGCTGTTCTAATCTCCATTATCTCCTGCTCAATCTCTTGAGACTCATCACTTATTGCTACTTCATTTAAGTGTAGAAGTACGTTTGAAAGAGCTTGAACACAAATTTCTAGACTTTTCATAACATAGTGGGTGTAAGCAGAGGATGCTGTTTCAATTTCTTGGTCTGCTCTACCAAGAAAATCTTGAATTGCCTCTAAGAAGGTATCCCAGCCCCACACAGCCATTTTTAGATCGTCACGCCCCATAAACACACCCACACTAGCTTTATACAACATTGTAAGTTATACACTTTTTTGAAACACCTGGCGTACCATACGAGCGCATCCTGTTTCATATCTGTGTATATGTTGTAGTATCACGAGTTTATAAGGGAAGGAGAGTGTCTAACTCAACATACCGCTCAAGAAACGCTCAGTATAAAGTAACGTGACAGGATATGATGTTTCAGCCAGGCATCACGTGATGCAAAACGTCATTTTATTAAACAAAAATGGCTGAAGGAATTCAGAATGAAGTAGAGATAGTCTCGCAAGCCAGACCATTCCCCAGCCTACAGTCATTGGGGTGGACGGCTGGAAGGGTCTGGTTCACAAAGTGATAGTAGTTTGTTCTGCGCGCAGAGATTGCTGCACACCAATCAGATTTAGTTATCCTTCACACGTGACCACAAGTCCCATGAATTTTGATTATAAAATATGGCGTCTTTTCCTAGGACTGAAAAGAAAGTGGTTGAAAAAGAAGCTAGAGTGGTAGCACGAAGCGTGTCTTTGATTCTGATGAAGCATTTTAGTGAAATATAACTAGGTAATATGCTACAAGTTGGTAGGATGCCATAAAACATGCAGTTAGATGAAATTTTAGTGTAGTTTCACAAATGATATTCTTATTCTTGAGTTACACTTTTTTCTTTCTCTGTTAAGGTGTATTATTGTACTGTATGATTATTTTAAAACATTTTTACTAAAGAAATTATAAATAAAACTGAATTAAATGACAAATTTGGAATACGCTGACTGTATTTGAACACTTCTTGCTACAAATACCACATTACTGGAAGAAATGATTGTTTATTGACCTGTGGAAATCAAATAAGTTAGCATTTTACAATTGTAATGAGAGTTACAAGACTTACAATGTTGAAGCACTCTGACACATTGCATTACTGAATTCTAGCTGATATTTCGGGTGTGTAAGTATTGGAAAGGATTCTAATCTTCAAATCCTTTCTTTCATTCTTTTCCAACCTCTAAGATGCACGAAATTAGTAGGATTTTAGTTGTTTGCAACTTCTTGCTTCATCACACACATGAAAAATGTGTTGGGCGTGGCTTTTAACACGTGATGTATTCCCTACGTCATTACCCACGTGGGTATTATTGGGAACAAAAAGAGGTAACTGTGAACCAGACACTTCCCGCCGTCCACCCCAATGACTGTAGGCTGGGGAATGGTCTGGCTCGCGAGACTAAGTAGAGACGCTAGCCAAAAAACCGAAAAAGAGGAAGGTGTTAAACAAATATGAGAAAGCAACTGTGATGCTAGCCATAATGGACTTTGATTTAAATCATGCCATGAAAATCCTTACGGAAACAGTCACCAATGAGAGGTATATTATGGATGATGCTGACAAGGCCTGGTTTTGGGACAGTGTCAAAAGCTCAGGCTAGCTTCTACCTGATGTGCTACTTCAGATAGCCAACATATTTGCTTCTTCATATAAAGCTCATGAGAAAGGTGCAAATAAGTTTATGAAATTCCAACTGGAATGGCACAATTATTGTAGTGCATTACTTCTACCTGTGACCTCATCTTTAGGATTCAGTTCAGATAAAGACCCTGGTATTTATTGTCTATGTCACAGGTGGATAGGATTTTTTGAAGGAAAAAGAGTCAGTCAAGCCATACAAGATGCAGTTATGATATCTATTTGCAGTGCCATATACAACTACTTTCTTAAGGTGGCTACTGATGCTGAGAAGTCAATACTTGATGCTTCTACAAAGAGTGATCCTTCTACTTCTACAAGTCAAGCTGTGCATGACAGTGACTCTGTTTATTATTGATTTTGTGGTGCTGCACTTTCTTCAATATTTCATGCCGGGTATGACATGAAACGAAAAATATTCAGTGTAACAACAAGTCTCATATACCTTATGAATTGCAGTATCGAGATTAAGGGTACATGTATTTTCCTGCTAAAGAATTTCTTGACTTCCTTAAAAGTATTGATGGTATTAGTGAATCGACCTTCTCTCGACAATAGCTGTGATTTTCTTCACTCTGAGCCGGATACGACTATAGTAGAGGCCTATACACGCTGAGACTATAAGACTGAGGTTGGATGCTCTTTTTCTCTTTTAAGTTTGTTCTGAACGAGTGGTCTCGAATAATTTTTTGAGCTCTTCTAGTTCCATAATCACTGACTCAGTTGGTATACTGTGAGTTAGTGGTATCATATTGTAAAGTAGTCATATTCAGTGATAATTTCACACTTGATTAATTAATATTGATATTCATTTTGATTTTAAAATAAATGTATTGACATAGGGGTTTTGTTAAAAGAAAGATTTTGGAATGTGAAGTGATTTTTGAGAAAGATGAGAGGAAAGAAGAGCGACTTGACTGGAGCAAGGCCAAACAGCTGAGGATATTGTTACAAGAGAAGATAGAAGTATTAGGAAGACTTGATGATGAAATGCTCAATGAGCTTGACAATGAGACTGCCATGGAGGCAGATATAGAAGTGGACAGCTTAGACAAAAGATTAGAGAGACTATTCATAAATTAGATCTTGCATTAGCCCCACCTTCGAAGGAATTGCCACTCCTAGTTGAACCTGTTTCTAGAACAAGGCCTATTCGCCCTAAGTTACCAGATCTCACAATTAAAAGATTTGATGGTGACATTGCGATGTGGAAGAGTTTCTGGGACACATACAAGTCAGCGAATCATGGCAATGAATCACTGTCTGATATTGACAAATTTACATATTTGCAGTCCTTAGTCGGTTGCTCCGCTAAGGACACAATAAATGGCTTACCGCTCACTGTTGGTAAATATTGTGAGGCAGTAGCCATATTACAAAAGCGCTTTGGAAATGATCAATTGATTATTTCAAAGCATATGGAAACTCAATTGGGAGTAGAAGCAGTGCATGGGTCTCTTTGAAGAATGTATGATAGAGTAGAATCTCATATATGTGGGCTGAAGTCTGGGAATAACTTCCTGGTCTTATGGACCTTTGCCTGCTCCTGTCTTACAGAAATAATTGCCATCAGATTTGCAATTGACCATTAACAAAGAGTTGACAGAAGAGTGGGATCTTGATAAGTTTATGAAGACCTTAGCTACAGAGCTGGAAGTGAGAGAACAATCAGCTGCAATTGGAAACATGAGAGTAGCAGCAAACAGATTCCAAACAAAAGCAGGCACAGCATGACTACTTCTCTTGTAACAGGCAGTGAATCAATTAATTGTGTTTATTGGCCAGCAGAATCATGCATCAGCTCAATGTCACTCAGTCACTGAGGTAGAAACTAGATGTCACATACTAAAGAGTAGAGGTAGATTATTGTATTTTAAAAATGTTTTATGATAAAAGAAACTTGAGCCACAAAGTACAACAAAAGCAGCCTCAAAGATCACAAAAATAGCACAGAACAGAACATGAGAAAGGACCAAAAATGACTATTTATGACACAAATTGATAACAAAATTCGTAATCATAACTACTTAATAATAATTAATAATAGTTAAATAATAAGGAATAATAACTCTACAACATTCCTCCCTTCTAGAGATGAAAGATATGGTCCATGTTGATCAACAGGTTGTCGAGGTCTTGTGGAGCGACGGGCTGCTGGGAGAGGCTGTGGCAAATTTGGTGGAGGTGGAGGAGGCCTCGGTTGATCATCCACAATAATTGGGGATAGTAAGTAACTTACCCAATCATCATTTAAATCAGCATCATCTGGTTCGGGTGGTTCACAATGTGGAGATCGATATCTCAACTGATCAACATGTCGTCTGAATTCAATACCATCAGTGGTCTTAACAATGTAGGAGACTGGTCCTGTCACTATAACAACAGTAACAGGAATCTAGGCTGGTGTACCACGATAATTCCTAGCAAACAATGTATCACCATTTTTAAATTTGCGACAAGCAGAGGCTTGACCACTATTCGACCAATTCTGCTGTTGTTGAGTCAAGCAATGGCTGATATCAGGATGAAGTAGGTCCAATTTGTTACGTACTTTACGTCCCATTAATAATTCCGCTGGTGGTGACAATCCAGTGGATGTCTGTGGATTGAGTCTATATCGGAACAACATAGTAAATAATTTGTGTGAAAATCACCATCCAATTTCCTCATACTAGATTTGAAGGTCTGAACGCTCTTTCAGCTAGCCCAATGGAACTAGGATGATAAGGGGCTGTACAAATATGGTGACAACCTAAATCCTTCAAAAACGAATTAAATTCAGTACCAGTGAACCCTGTACCATTATCCAAGACCAATTTATCCGGAATACCATGAGTTGCAAAAATGGGTCTTAGAGCTATAATTGTTGCTTCACTAGAGGTAGACGGAACAATGCAAACTTCAAGCCATTTTGAATAGGCGTCTACAATGATCAGAAACATTTTATCCAAGAACGGACCAGTGTGGTCAATATGTACTTGAGACCATGGTCATTTGGGGACTTCCCATGGGTGGAGTGGCGCTTTCACAGGGTTTGCTCAATGCTCTTGACAATCAGGACAATTCTGAATCAACTATTCAATTTCCTTAACAATGCCCGGTCACCACACGTAAGATCTAGCCAAAGCATTCATCCGACAAATTCCTGAATGAGCAATTTGAGTACTCTTTCTCTTCCCTCCTTAGAAATGATGACACGAGAGCCAAGGAGGAGACAACCGTCAACGACACTGAGTTCATTTGACTTTGCTGATATGGCTTCATATCAGGAGGGGTTCATCAATTATCCAACCAGTTTGTAGCTGTCTAAAGACACGAGAGAGGATTAGATCCTTCATTGTCCATTGACTGAGGTCTTTAGTAGTGAGAATATTCTCTTCCAGAAGTTAAAAAATGTGATATACATCACCTGGAACAGGGACAATGGTGGGTACCTCAGGTAAGGGAAGTCGACTTAATGCATCTGCATTTGATAAATGTTTCCCAGGTTTATACTTGATAGTATAATTGTAGGCAGATAAAGTGAAAGCCCATCCTTGGATGCGAGAGGAAGCCATAGTTGGGACTTGACGAGTCTCATTAAGATGCTCTAATGGCTTGTGATCAGAATACAGTGTGAAAGAGTGTCCATACAGGTACTGATGAAGTCTTTTAACAAAAAAAATAATGGATAGAGCTTCTCTCTCTAATTGGGAGTAATTCTTCTCAGCGGATGAAAGTGTGCGAGAAATATACGCGATACGCCTTTCACTACCATCTGTCATGATGTGAGCTAGGAGTCCACCTATGCCATAGGGTGAAGCATCACATGAAAGAATAATGGGCTTGCTACTATTGAAATGAATAAGGACTTGAGATGACTGTAACAAGTCTTTAGCATGTTGGTAAGTGTCAGAATCTACCTTTGTCCATTTCCAATTAACACCTTTATTCAGTACTTGGTGCAATGGGGCTAACTCAGTAGACAGATTTGGAGGAAATTTATGATAATAATTGAGAAGTCCTAAGAACGACTTGAGCTCAGTAACATTTGTTGGAATAGGGCATTCTAGATTGCAGTGAGTTTAGACTTTGAGGGATGCAACCCTTCCCGATCAATGATGTGGCCAAGATACTCAATAGAGGGAACAGAGAAAACACACTTGGACTTCTTATTAGTGAACCCCAATGATTGTAAAAGATGTAATACTTGGTTGAGGTTATGATTATGATCTGCCTTGTCAGTTCCAGAGACCAGGATGTCATCTATATGGACACAGACTTTAGGTAACCCTTGTAAGACGGTTTCCATGATTTGCTGGAACATTTCCGGGGCTGATGAAATGCCAAAAGGTAATCAAAGGTACTGGAATAGACCCTTATGTGTGTTGATAGTAGTATATTTGTGAGAGTGCTCATGAAGAGTGACTTGTTAATAAGCACTGCTGAGGTCCAATTTAGAGAAAACCTTACATCCCGATAAGGCTGTAAACAAGTCTTCAACTCGTGGTAGAGGATACGTTTCTGTCGGGGAGACTTGATTAACTGTGACTTTGTAATCCCCACAGATCCTAACATTCCCATCTTGCTTGATGACAGGAATAGGGCTGCCCAATTGAAAAACTTGACTGTCGTAATAACTTTCAATTGCTGGAGACATTCAAGCTTCACTTCAATCTTCTCTTTCTGACAATAAGGAACGACTCTCGGTTTGAAGAAATGAGGAGGTGCGTCTTTATTGACCCAGAGCTTGATCAGGGGGCCATTGAAGACACCCAAGTCAGTAGCAAACAGTCCCTGATATTTCTTTAAAACAGATTCAAGAGAGGGGTTGTGGAAATGTGTCGAATGAATTGAGTGCCAGTCTAAACAAATCACCTCAAGGCAGTTACGACCAAGGAGCGTCACACCATTTCCTTGAGCAACAATGGTAGAGTGGCTGATTGATCTGCATATTCCACGAACACGTCGATTTGTCCTCGAACAGAAATAGAGTCACCAGTATAGGACGTCAGAGTAACATTAGATGCTTGTAGGGGTATGGACCTAAAAAAAGAAAAATAAGTGGACTCACTAATAATGGATAAAGCAGGGGCGTATCTAAGCTGTGAGAGTTGGCAGGGCAATGGGAAAAGATATGTGGCGCGCGAAGCGCGTCGCGATTTTAACCACACCCCTTTTTACTGCGCAAAAATTATATTTTCCAAGCATACTTAGCTTTTTGAATATTATAAGCGCTGTCACGGTATATTCAGGCACTGTGGCGCTTCCTACTGCCCTTTAAAGCACTGGAAAATGTTGAAATTGAGGCTGAAATGATTGTTAAGTGTGTTGAATAACTTTTTAAAGACACTTAGCAGTGATATGAGACACCAAAGCTTAAAGAAGCAGAAGAAAGAAATGTTAATCCTTCAGGCTAATTAGGGTGCTCAAGCACCCTTTGTACCTCCCCTAAATGCTTACATTTTCTTTTGTAGTAGTACTGGCCTTGGAGAGACATTGAAAAAGACTCAGCACAGTTTTTAGCCATTTTTCACGTGATTAATTTAATATTAAAGGGAATAGTCTAATAACAGATTGGTTAATAGTAGTTATTATTTAAAAAATGGCAGCCCAAATGCCCAAGTGGAATTATGGAAGTTTCTACCATGTTGTCATCATATTTACACTACTAAAACTATTAGCTATGCTAGTCTTGTCTCATTGCTTTCATCATAAAGTGAGTAATACTTTTAAAAGGACAAATATACAAAAGAATTTTTTTTACTTCTGAGTTGGTCGGGCACATGCCCACCCAGGCCCACCCTTAAATACACCCCGGGGATAAGGATGCTCCAGTATCTAGTTCCATTGGAAGATCCACCTTGTTTACACAGAGAGTGATGATAATTGGCTTGTAGTCACTTCCCACTTTGAATAGAGAGTAAGCATCATCCAGTTGCATAGGAGGGCTTCGTAGTTTTGATTGCGATGGAGGGTCTTCATTGTCAACTGTGTGGTGCACCGGTTTAGAAGGAGCAGTATGGCTATGAGGGAGGCAACTGAGCAGGGCTCTTTTGATACTTCTTTTGATGGTCTGGGGCCCAACGTTTGCTCTGTTCAGGATTTGGACGGCTTGATTGTGTCTGAGCAAAGTTGTCCTGCCTTGTGTCAGTAGTTTTGGAATGGCTGCGCCAGACTGTCGCAATATGGCCTGTCTTCTTGCAGTAATGACACTGGGCCATCTTGAATCTGTATGACTCTTGTGTATGATTACACCACATCGATAACACGAGTAACATTGTGTAGTGCGTTCTCTGTGCTGCACAGCATGCACTGTAGTAGTAGCAGGTGGGCCCGGGCGTTGTAGTTGAGTGGCATCCATCTCCATACTAAGTGCTGTCTTCAACGCTGTTTTTTAAGTGAGAGCATCTTGGAGCAGTCTCTTTTGTATGCAAAGATCAGCAATGCCGCAAATGAGCTGATCGTGTAGCATCTGTTCCAAGTTCGGGAAATCACAGAACTCAGCCATAGCCTTGAGCTCAGCTACGTATGTAGATACAGACTCGGCCTGTTGACGGATTCTCGTGTTAAACTTATATCTCTGGGTGATCACTGAAGGTCTGGGCGCATTATGTCCTTTGAGAACGTCTACCAGCTCGTCAAAAGATTTCTCTCCTGGCTTAGCAGGCTGCAGTAGATTCCGGAGTAAGTCAAAAGTGCGGGAACCACAAGCGGAGAGGAAGATAGCCCTCTTCCTGTCATTGTCAGTGATTCCATTGGCAATAAAATAGATCATTTGTTCCGAGTAGAATTCCCAAGTCTCTTTACTCAAGTTGAACACTGTTAAGGTTTCATGAACCACCATCCTCGTCGCCAATATTGTATTTTTAAAATGTTTTATCATAAAACAAACTCGAGCAACAAAGCACAACAATAGCAGCCTCAAAGATCACAAAAATAGCACAGAACAGAACATAAAAAGAACCAAAAAATAAATATTTGTAACACAAATTGATAACAAGGTTCATAGTCATAACTACTTAATAATAATTAATAATAATTAAATAATAAAAATAATAACTTTACAACGTAGATGCTTTCCTTGTCTTAAAAGGGGACACATCACAAGAAATTGCCAATCTGATTTTAGGTGTGGGAAATGTAATGAAATGCATAACACTAGCTTGTGCTTTAAGAAGAAAGTAACATTTAATGAGCCTGTGAGTAGCAAATCAAAAAAGCATTCTAAAACAAGCATATCTGTCAACAAATCAAGTCTCAATCCTCAAGTACCTGTTTTTGAAGACACCTGTTTTCGAAGACAGACATTACTCCAGACAGCTCCAGTTGTTGTCTATAATCCCTTGAATAAGAGTGAGAGAGTTGTTGCCCATCTTATACTGGATGGTGGCAGTCACCGGTCATATGTGACTGATCATATATGAAAGAGTTTGGGATTGAAATCACTCGGAAAGAAGCAGATGTCTATTATGACCTTTGGTTCAATGAAAGAGCAGCAGGAGTGTCATTTGGCTCAAATTGGAATCCAATTAAAGGATGGAGGACGTTTTGAGATTCCCATATTTGCAGTACCTGTGATATGTGACAGGTTAGCTGCTACACCAATACAGTTTTGCATAAAGAATTACAGTCATCTTGAGGAGCTCAATATTACTGATATGGCTCAAGATGGTGGATCAACAATGGCTACTGAAGTTTTAATAGGCTCAGATTTCTACTGGCAACTTGTCAGTGGTAGACTGATTAGAGGAGAGGGTGGTCCAGTCACATTACAAACAAGATTAGGATGGGTGTTAACTGGCCAGATTTCATCAGTTGAGCAGCATAAAACTGCTACTATGATGACATTTGCATTACAGACAAGTGCAAAAAATAATAACAAGGAACTGGAGAGACGATTGAGAGCATTTTGGGACTTGGAATCATTGGGAGTCTTGGATCAGGTGATCTCACTCTATGAGCAGTTCAAGCAAAATATTATATAGGCGGTAGCCTATTTGTAGGGTTGAGGTTGGTTTTTCAATATGGCGACCGTTTTTATGATTTTCAAACACTTACTCTTTTATCTTACGTTGTACAGCCTTATCAATGGCTTAGATGAGCTCTCCTTCACTGAGCAATTCTCCTGGTACCTTTAAAATGGACTGTAATGGAGTGAGAGCTTTTTTGAAGAATAGGCCCAAATTCAAATTTCTGCAAAATTCTTCAGACTTTTTCTTCTTTCTTTCATCTTCTATGGCCCCTCTAATCTTTTAAAGCACAAAACCGCTCCAGTTGGCTTTTACATCATTCCATTGTGCTTGGATCAAGGACCACAAAGGTGGATTTAAAAAGAAGCAAGGAGAAAACATAATGTAAGTCAAAATCCAGCTGCAGACACCGCGTGGGTTTGTGGTTTGACACCATTTTAATTTACGCACACGTGATTAGCATGAATATGATTAACCTAACCACAGAATCAAAACAGAATGTAATTTATTAATTTAAGAAAAAAGAATGGAAACAAGTAAATAAAAAACATTAAAAATGGAAAAGCAGTAGGATTAAAATGGGAAAAAGTAAAGAAATAAGAGAGTACTTGCAAACTGTTGTGAGAAGATATCCTACACCACTGCATAAACCTGCAAAAGACTATAAATATTCCTAATACTGAGCATGCACCATAAAGGCTTACACAGTTACAGTAGTGAGAGCTTTATGTTTCATGCAGTGGTGTAGGATATCTGCTCACACCAGTTTGCAAGTTCTCTTTTGTTTCTTTACTTTTTCCCATTTTAATCCAACTGCTTTTCCATTTTTAATGTTTTTTATTTACTTTAGTATTTAGAGACAGGAGATACGAAGTACCTCTACCGTGGAGAAGTCCATTGCAGGACATTTCATGTCATTGTCAATTGTGTCTTAGAAGACTAAGGAGTCAACTAAGAAGATTACAAAGAGATCCAAAACTGCTCAGAGAATATGATGGCATTATCCAAGGTCAATTGAAGAATGGGATTATGGAGCAGGTACCAGAGCCAGAGATAGGTCATAATAAAATACACTATTTGCCTCACCATGCTGTCATATGACAAGACAAAGAGACTACTAAAGTCCGTATTGTTTACGATGCGTCTGCCAAATCAGAGGGAGCTTCCCCGAAAGAGTGTTGACACATTGGACTAAAGTTCAATCAGTGAATCTTGGAGATACTTCTTAGATTCAGATTTTTAAGAATTGCTTTGATAGCAGACATTAAGAAGGCATTCCTAATGGTGTCTATTGACCCCAAGGATTGGGATGTCTTGCATTTTATTTGGTATGATAAGATTGGTAGCAAAGAGCCTGAAATAAAGGTATTCAGGTTTAGAAGAGTAGTATTTGGTGTGGCATCTAGCCCCTTTTTGCTAAATGCTACTGTACGTAATCATATGGAAGGCTGTGAGGAATTATTTCCCTCCGCAGTAGCTAAACTGATGCGCTCAATGTATGTAGATGACATGGTATGTGGTGCAATACTGAGAGTGAGGCATATACTTTGTATTTAGAGTCTAAGGACATGCTTGCCAGAGGTAGATTTGATCTGTGTAAATTTATTACCAATAATGTTGACCTTCAGAATAAAATTAATGAGAGAGAGTGACTCCCACAGGTACCAGTAAGTGAATGCAAAGTACTTGGGACTCGGTGGGAGGTTGAACCTGACAGTCTGGTTTTTGATGTCTCAGAAGTTGTTGCTAACGTAGATGTGTTCTTGCCAACCATGAGGTCAGTGGTAAGAGTAGTTAGTTGGTTCTATGACCCTATTGGTATTCTATCACCAGTCATCATTGTATTTAAGAGCTTTTTACAAGAATTAACTAAGGCTGGAATGAACTGGGACGAGCCATTGACTGATACATTATTGTAGAGGTGTAAGATACTAATACAAAGTCTGCATAATAGCCCACCATTACTGTTCCTAGATTTTATGTGTCACTTGAGTGAGTCTGATTCGTATTACTTATGTGGGTTTTGTGATGCCTCCAGCACTGCTGTTGTTTATTTAGCTATTAATCATGGAAGAGTGCGTTGAGCTAGATTTGTTACTTCTAATACTCGAGTAGCACCTACTAATGCATACACTATTCCACGACTCCAATTAATTGGAGCACTTTTATTGTCTCATCTGGTGAACACTGTCTCCCAGAGTTTTGAGGGTATGATGCATCTCCAAGAGCCTTTATGCTACGCTGATTCCAAGATTGCTCTGTACTGGATATATGGTTTGGATCGAGACTGGAAGCCATTCATCCAGAATTGTACTGAAGAGATTAGGAAACTGATTCCACCCACAAGATGGAAGCATTACCCTGGAAGGGATAACCCCTCAGATCTCCCCTCCAGAGGAATAATGTTAGAGCTGAAAAATAACACAGAATCCTTCAATGGACCAAATTGGCTATCAGAATCAGAGATTGAATCTCATACTACTATGACTGAGATGCCTGATGAGTGTGCTATAGAGTTGCGAGTGCATGGCCACAAACAAACACTAAGTCTCTTGACTACAAACAGATATAGCCTTTCTCACATCATTGATATAAAGAAAAATAGCAGTTTAAATAAGCCACTTTGAGTCACCTATTAATATTTTGGAGTTCATTTGTATATTGAAGAATAAAGAAATTGGTTATGGTTTGAAAACACAGGCAGAAGCCTTGTGAATTAAAGAGAGTCAGAGTACCATTGTACATGACAAGAAATTGGAAATCTGGAAGAGACAATTAAGATTGTTTGTCAATGATAAAGGGTCATGTAGATGTGGGGGGAGGTTGTCTAATGCTAGCCTAACTTATTTGGCTAAGCATTTAATTTTCTTATTTAAGGGGACGTCCCTTCTCTACCTTGATTGTGAAGCTAGCTCATGAGACTGTTACACAATGGTGTCAAGGATAATATAGTTGAAACTCGCTCACAATATTGGATTCCTCAAGGGAGGTGCTTTGTGAAGCAAACATAGTTTCATTGCACAATATGTAGACAATTTGGGGCTCTGTCATATTCAGCACCACCTCCTCCCCCTCTTCCTCCCTTCAGGGTTCAAGAGGAACCCCCCTTCACCTTTTCAGGGGTGGACTTTGCTGGCCCACTTTATGTTAAGGCCAAAGCCCCCTGCAAAGGTGAAGATAAAGTCTGGATTTGTTCATTTACTTGTGGCATTGTTAGAGCAATTCATTTAGAAATTGTTGTGAATCTAACCGTTTCTTCCTTTATTAGGTGTTTGAAGTGATTTATTGTTAGACGGGGTCTCCCTAAGAAAATTTTATCTGATAACGGCAAGACTTTCAAGGGAGTGGCTAAAGTCTTTTGTGCTATAATGAGCAGTCACAAAGTGAGGAAAACTTGTCTTGGATGAACTTAGAATGTCAGTTGAATGTGGAAAAAGCCCCATGGTGGGGAGGCATATTCGAAAGGATGATTGGTTCTACTAAAAAGTGCCTCAGAAAGATGATTGGTTGTTCCAAGCTGACTTTGGATGAGCTAATTACAGCTGTAGCAGAAGTTGAGTTGAATTTTAATTGGAGAATAATGATTTACCTCTCCTCTGACGATTTAGATGAGCCCCTCACTCCCTCTCACCTTATTGTAGGGCGCCGCCTCCTTAACTTACCTGATAACCTTTGTTATAAACAAGATGATATTGATTACAGTCCTCAGAGTACAACTGAAGTATTAACCCTTCGATTGACGCATTTGAGTAAGATCTTGGATCAGTTCTGGAATTGTTGGACCAAGGAATATTTGATTGGTCTCAGAGAGGGACACAGTTACATGAAACAGAAGAGAAGCAGTTCAGTTGAAATACATATAGGAGACATAGTAGTTATTTATGAAGATAAGAAGCCTAAAAAATTTTGGTCACTTGGAAAAGTGGAACAAGTCTTACCTGGAAGAGATGATATGGTAAGAAGTGCTACGGTGAGAGTTTTGACTGGTGGAGGATGATCAAAGCTACTTTGCCGCTCCGTACAATGGTTATATCCCATAGAACTTACTTTTCGTTTGGACACAATATCAGAAGGTCAAGACAGTTCTCCCAATTCTGCTCCTGATATTGGAGATACTACCTCAGTTCAAGAAGTCAGACAAAGGACAACAAGAGGAGCCGCGTTAGAAGCTAAAAATCAAATGATTGCTCAATCATTAGCAGAAAAAGAATTGTGAGCAGTTATAACATACATACTAACAATTAGTAACTATGTAATTAGTGCAGTATTGTATTGTTGACATTTTGTTAATCATTTGTGTGTGAGAGTGTTGACTATTATTATACTTTAGTCAACAGGTGTGGAGTGTGTGGAGAATCAGTTATTAATAACTCTTAATAATATTTATGAGCATACACACACAACACATTAATTTTGTGAGAACACATTGAAAAAGGAAGAGAAGTCAGATGGTGAATCTGGGTGAATTGACCTTCTCTTGATGATAGCTGTCATTTTCTTGAGTCCTGGCCTTCAGAGTCACTGAAAATGCTAATGAGGTGACTTTTCAAAAGTATGGCTCTCAAATAATTGAGGTTGTTGCAAAGCAACTGGAGGCAACCCAAGAACTACAGAAGCAGTAGCAGTCTCTACTTTCTTCCAGGTTGGCATCAAAGAGTTTGTGTCACAGATTTTACAGATAAAATTTTATCAATATACAAAGAGTTCAGTCGTAAGCTTTGCCACACCAGACTAAGTGAATTTATGACTGTTACGCTACAAGTCTCTGCAGCAAAGGAAGGAAAAGCTACACTTGCTGGTCAAAATCTGAGAGATGAATTGTGAACTTTTCATGTTCAAAAGAAAACTGAAATTATCTAGTTAACACTAATAAATAATGATTAGTATGCATGTCAAGTCTTGATTTCATTAATACTTAATTATTCATTTTTTTTATCATTTATACTTGTGTGTTTCTTTTTCTGCAACTGAATATTAGTTATATGTAGTTGAGAGTCTCTATAATCCTTTCCGCTGTGGTAAGTACTTATTACATCAACTGACTGTTTACAAAGATGCTTAGCTCTGGCAGTGGTATAATTCACGCTGTCTAACTTACTTCCACTTATGTACTTGAACTGTGAAAACAAGGTTTTTACAGCACTACCTGATACTATCAGGGGGACAATGTAGTACCCACTGTAACGACTCAAAAAATTTTGACACAATAGTTTGAATTCAGACAAAGTTATTCCCAGGCTGCAAAAGAAAAATATGGATTAATATGCTTAAAATGTATACAAAAATTAACTCTACTTTGCCATGATAAAAATACTTTTGGTTGTTATTAAGTGAGTTAAAATTGAAATCTAATGGAAAAATTTGAATTTATAGTTGGATTAGAAGTTAAAATACTAACCTTTAGTCATTAGTGAACTAAGCCAATTAAGGAAAAAGCTGTAACCTTTATCTATATTTTTGGTTTCACTCTCCATGCATCTCACTTTTCCATGGGATAGTAACCCTTTCTCAAACAATTTATTACATGCCTCTAGGTAATGTAACACATGTATTGTAGCTGGTGCATCAAGAGGTGTTGGATCTTGATGTACATGATGGTAAAGCTCAGTGAGTACATGCACTTGCTAAATAAATGCATTATTAAAATCACTATAAATATAACATAGTTAAACACCTGCATAATTTCTGCTGGGGCCACATTGAGTTTTGTCCAAGCATCTTGAAGAATGTAAGATTCCCTCATTCTAGGGTATCATTCGTGCTTTTCCATCAGCTCTCCTAGCACACTCACGTTTATATAAGTCAATAATTGATTGCCAGCCAAAATTAATTCCTTGTAGTTTGAATGATTTACTTCCTCCAGGCTGAGATGAATAAAGAGAATTAATCATGTTCTTCAGCCGTGAAAATGATTAAAAAAAATTATGCATCCCATATAAAATGTCACTTACTTGGTGACTAGGGCAGATAATCCAATGAATCAACCTTGTTGGGTCAAATGGATTTATAACAGAAGGCTCAACCTTCCTACTCCCATATGCACCATCCACACCACATGTATTTATAACAGATACATTAGAAGCAGCAGCATCGCAAACTAATGCACAGGTTTTAAATTCATAAATGTGAAAGAGTTTGATAGTGTCCAGAAGACATGATAATATGAACTTTCCCTCGAGAGAACCGGAACTCGTGAAATATGGGCCAACAACATCATAAGATGAAATCAAATCTCTCCAGAAAAACTGTAATATATATGAAGTTTGCTCTGTTTTACAATCTTGTTGTATTAACTGGTAGATGTCTGAGAGAGAAGCTAGTTCTTCATGAGACATTGCCAGACCAATGATTTGATGATTTCTAGAGTTCCACATGAGACAACACATTACTTTCACTTCGTCAAAAATAAGCACCCCATCTCCTTGTGGGACATTCTTGGACACTAAACTCATCTTTCCTAGCTTAAAGCTTTCAAATTCTTCCTTTCTTCTGCAAGTCTGTCATGACAAGCACCTATGCTGCATGAATGAGATGAATGAAATGAATTTTTAACTATGTGCCACTTGTCTCATATGTATACATTGTTGCACATTGTAGTATTATATATACATACCTGGTTCGTCACAAAATGCCCCAGTATAGGCTTGTAATGTGGATTGGGAAGGTAGCTGAATGACACCAAAACTCTTAAGAGCATCATTAGCAGATGGACTCCTCGTATATACAGCTAATGCAACCTTTATTGTGACCATACTCCATTGATTTTGATTACTTCCAGTAGCTACAATGAAATGCAATGAATATGTGCAAAGGTGCATTTTAAAGTTTAAAAAATATTACGTGTCAAGTTATCAACAGAAGTACAAAATATGTAGTAGCTATTTCCACAGTAAATAGAGCTGTTATTCTCCTGATCATCATAAAATTCCTTTTTTATAGTTGCAACGTTGCTATTCCAAATGCTCCTAATGGCAGACCACTCTTGTCTGCTTCACTTATGACAGATTCCAGCCTAGTCTCAAAGATTTTCTCAACCAGTGCACACATTTCTCTTCATGCTGGTTATCATTCAAAGTAACGTCCAAAGCAGAATATTTTTTAAGATGCTTCTTATCACGACTCCTTTCAAGCTGAGTATTTTTTCGTCTTTTTTCCTTACTTGTAGGAGATAAGTACTTTGTAGGATAGTGAGATGACGGTTGGATACTACTCAACTTCTTTGCACGTGAAATAGTAGAAACTTTCTTAACTCATTGTTGCAAATCATTTCTCAAGCGTTTGCAGGAGGAACACAATACATCTTGCATGCCCTTCTCGCATTTTTAGCTAGCTTATGCCACAAAAGGTAGTTTTGAGTACCAAATCAATTCTAATGATTGGGTAGGCTATACGTCTTACAGATTTTGGATCATATCTGATTACTTGAAAGTATTGGGCATCATACTCCTTAGTGTCAAATCCAGGACAAGACTTGCAGCCTCTAATTTTTGAGATTTTACCACAAATAGACAAAAACTCATCACATGATCTGATATTTCCTTTCTCCTTACTCATCATCACGACCTGAAGGTCATAATCACCTGTCACATTTAACGTTATTTTTATTTTGCTAAGCAAACCAGCCCGTGGATGATACCGCAATTCCTTTTGAGTGCAGACTAGTACCTTTGCTTCGTCATCATTTGCAGGGTAGTTGTACAAACGGAAAACTAGATCGTCATATGTCTTGGTCCCAATATCTACGATACTGTGCAGGTCTAGCACCATGAGTCGAGCTCTCTTAGTACAGTGTTTCGCCATGTTATTATTAGCACTCTATTATTATTATTATTACGTAATATAATAATTAATGTTATTATAATGATGTCATAAATCAAGTATACAGGGAAAAATCAATATTAGTTTATTGAAAGCGTCATATCCTGTCACGTTACTTTATACAGAGTGTTTTTGAACGGTATGTTGAGTTAGACCCTCTACTACCCTTACAAACTCTTGGTAGTATCTATGAACAGAAGTAATCAATGGGGTAGGTGGAGCTTGCTGTTGGCCATCTTGCACGGGTGTTTCATATGAATTATTATTGGAAATTTAAGAAATTTTGAAATTTTATGGTTGCCATGATGACACTGTGCCATTTAAATAGATTTTTTACTGTCTTGTGGTGGAGCTACAGGGTCAAAATGAAGTCTATTTGCTTTAGCAAATGAAGTGTCTAGAGCTCCGGTAACCGGACACAGTATGCAGAGCTAGAATAGGGGCTTTGCCCCTATATATACTGGGGCATAGCCCCAGTATAAAAACATAGACTGATTTATTATGGAAACCAAGTATAAATACAACAACCAGCATTGTTGATGCATCAGGGTTGTGGTGGTGCAGTGAAGAGGCTGGTGTGGATTGCGAGGATGTGGTCAGTGGTTCGAATCTGGTCAGGACTATTGAGTAAAGCTATGCTGCAGATTTTGATTTTTTTCTTTATTAAAAATAATTTTTTGCTACTTTTTTGGCTTTTTCAGGTCAAGAAATAAACACCTTGTACATCTTCGCCTCCAGGGTTTCGTATTTTCTTTCGTATCGGTATAGTCAGTTCGGAATAATCTGTCATTTAGAATCCTACTAGTTCTTGTTTCCATTACTTTTTTGATGAATTGATACAGAGTGAATCCTACTCAAACTTTTTTTTTAATTTTTATGTTGAAGTTTGAATATTAGCATTTTCTGCGAAGTTGGGTTAAAATATTTGTACTACTAGCATGGATAAATATTTTTGATTAATTAATTTTTATTATTATTCATGAAACTCATAAATATTATATGATTGCACCGAACCCCCTTGTTTCTGTCATTCTTTGACGACTCTACTTTTCTTATTAAAATATTTTTTTTTATCTATTTGCAAAATGTATGAGCTCTGGTACTTATTGTGTAAAATAATGAAGATTTTGTGTCTAATGCTAAGAACAATTCTATGAAAATCAATGGCTATAGTCTGTCCTTCAAATCAATGCTACAATTAAGTATGCTCAAATGGAAAAGAAGACAAAAGATTTGCTGACTCCTATTGGTATACAAGGCGGCAAAAGTCATAGCAGCCATTTTGTTTGAGAATGAATCCTCTATAGTAATGCTACCTCATTACTAAGTAAAAGATTTATTTTTTGTTTAAAAAGTCTCATCTAAAAAGTGTCTAAAAAAGGCAAAATATGTGCTGTTAAGTGTAATGTAGCTGTATCATATGTGACCCGATATGAGAAAACCAGGCTATATGCTCCAAAATTTAAAATTGAGATTTATGGTTTTCTTAATTAAGCAACGTTTTTCCTATCTTTTGGTCCTTCTTCCATGTCATTTGACACATCTAGTGCTGAGTTATGCTTATTTATGCAACAAGAAGTCTAAACGAATGAAATTGAGTTACAGCCATTTTTTATCATTATATCTTGCATTATTTACATGGTACACAACAAAAAGAAAGGTCTGTAAATGACCTCTTTCAAGTTATTTTAGGGCAAACTTGGTATCAAATGAAAGAAAATTCTTTATACAATATATTTTTGGTATAATCTCAGTTTTGATAAGGTACGGCTGTCACAACTTTAAGAAGCCATATCTCTAATTGATAATTCCCGCAGATAGCCTGGTTTTCTCATATTGGGTCACATATGTGACCATAATTGACAAAAGGTACCTTATAGCGGATAGAAAAAGTGGTGTTTATAGCCTAAAGAAATTCAACTTCCTGACCTCAATTTATTGTACAAATACTGCAGAGGATGCAAAAGTTACTATGTAACTTTTAGAAAGAATGGTTTAGTAACAGAGCACTCACAAGTTGATATTTTTCATTATATTGATGAATGTAAAAGTCCGCCATAAGGCACCTTTTGTCAATTATGGTCACATATGATATACTGTCAAATATTTATAATTGAAATAAATTTGAAGGTGCTAACCAACATATTGCTTCAAAATAAATTCGAATGGAGATAGTACCTCCTAGATACTCTTACACACCATGAAATGAAAGCATGTTTCAACATATGCTTAAATTTACTATGATATGTGATACATGTACATTTTTGCAGTTGCATCTTGGCTAAATACTAGAATGTTTATTGAATCTGATATATATGCATTACATTACATTAATTGTGTTGAATTATATAGAAGAAAGTAAAGAAAGCTATACTATGTTTCAGTTAGCACAGCTTAAATATTGGCATGAAATATGTGCTTGGAATATAAAAGATATTTTATTTCAAAGTTATATTTATGTACCTGAGATACACCGCATCACTAAGAAAGTATTCCATGAGATTGAAGATTTTGCGAATACACTAGAGGTACAAATTTCATGCAAGCAACAGTAAATAATTTACTATCACAGAAAATAGCTAAAAGTACTAGACTCAGAGGACCAGACAGGCTTTAGTTAAAATGATCTACAGAAGCTCTACAAATGATACATCTGCATTAACACTTCCTGCAATAACAGGATGAAGAAAAGTCTGTTGAACATGCAAAAGTGCTAGCATATCACCACATTAGCATCATCTAGCTAATACTAGATGAACTTATGCTTTGGCATCAGACTGATTATGACTTCAGTTTGCTAGTAGTGAATAGGTAAGTATTTGCATGTGTAGTGGTAATATTCATTGTTACTATGTTTTTCTGAAGGAATACTAAGTGTTTTGGGTCTTACTCGAGAAACTGTAATTGCCTCGAAAACAAACATAGAAAGTGTTAAGTAGAAGAGACAGCAAAATAGTGATATTAGATTAATTCCTGATACCCAACGATCTACCACAACTAATAATGTAGAGTTCGTGTTCTCTGTGGTCTAGCTGGAAAGCAATTTACTCTCAGGAAAGGTAGATTTCCTTGGCAAAAGTACGTATTGAATTTTCTATATGACTCAGTCCAGTCATTATCTTCTATTACCGTATACCGGTTTATTTTCGTGATAAATTATTTTTGCAAATTTTACGTTTAACTCTACATTTGCAAAATTTTATTACGTAAAAATGTTAATTACAAAAGGTGTGGTCAATTAACATATATCCATAGACAGTTCTTACAGGGTGTGGTTTCATCACACATGTGTACTTGTGCTTAACAAATGGCACTGTAGAAGTACTTCTCTAAAGCTATTTTGACACTTCCAGATCCAACTGGTTCTCTTAAAAGCGAGATTCCTTTATCTTCTATCCAGGCAGCCAATGGTATAGTCCAATCTGTTCTCAAAGTAAGGAAGAATGGTGTAGATGGAGAAAAACCAAAGCAAAAGCGATCAAAAGGGCCATACTCTATATACACAGCAAAGGAGAAAGCTAGGATAGGTAGAAGACACGTGAAAATGGGAGTCACTAATAACATTAAAATTTCTTGATCAGGATTTTGAAGAGAGGCGACTCAAAAAAAGCACAGTAAAGTCATGGGCAAAGGAATACAACAAGGAACTGGTACTAAGGAACAACTTCAAGAGAAATGCAAGTGGATGAATTACCAAGTAAGACAAGAGGGCGTCCATTCTTGCTTGGTGAGTCGTTAGACAAACAACTGTAAGTCTATAGAAATGGGAATCTGTTGCAGTGATCAATACAGCAATAGTTATTGTAGCTGCTGAAGGAATCGTGAAAAGCCAACTTGTTGAAGTTTAATGGTGAGCACATAATATGTAAAAATCACTGGTCTCTCTTTTATGACACAAATTGGCTATGTAAAATGAAGAGCAATACAAAGAGTAAACTTTTTGTGGCCGCTTTTGAGGAGTACAAAGACCAGTTTATATTTGATGTCCGTACTACAACGGAATTTGATGAAATTCCCAAGAAAATGACAGTAAATTGGGATCATACTGGAATCAATTACGTTCCTGTCAGCAGCTGGACAATGGCAGAAGAAGGCTCAAAGAGAGTAGAAATAGGTGGATTAACTGATAAATGACACATTACACTTGTAGTTGCTGGTTCAATGAATGGAGACATACTTCCCTTCCAAGTCCTTCATAGTGGAAAGACAGCACAGTGTCTTCCCAATGTCACCTTTCCAAATGAGTGGTACGTAACATTAAAGCTAACTACTGGGCTACTGAAAGTAAAACAGAAAGGTACATTAGAAGGATCATGATTTCTTACTTAGAGAAGAAAAAGAGGGATCTACATCTTAACCCAGATCATCCTAGTTTAGTCACATTTGACTGATTTAAAGGTCAATGTACCGAAAGAATCTATTCACTTTTGGCGGACAACAAGATTTGATTAGTAATAGTGCCAGGTACAAATTGTCTGCAGCCTCTTGATGTCAGCGCCAACAAGTCTATAAAAGAGTTCCTGTAAAGAAACAACTGGCACAGCAAGAGGTCTCTTCACCATCTGTTTACCTTCGAATGTTCACAATGAAGCATGTTGGTGCATGTTGGTTGATCAGCCTGTATGACTACATTTCACTAAAACCTGACGTGATTATTAATAATTTTAAGGGCGCTGGAATTCTATTTGATTAATACTTTATTTCATTAATAATCAGATTTGTCAATTAATTATTTTTGATTGAGACTATTAGTGATTGAATTAAAATATTAATTACATGATAAATCATCAATAAGTGAAACGTGTAATAAATCATTATTTCTTGGGAAATATTGAAAGGGATTTGTTAACGTAGCAGTCGTGGAGGTGGAGCCTCATCTTTGCTTGACAAAAAGAAAAGCTAGTAGCAGCAACCTGCTGTAAAATGTTCACAGCAACGGCTATTGCAAATAGACCGCAATCAATGCCACCATGCTGCTCTTACATGTCACCTATCACTTTAAAGACTGGATCAGCCGGGAGGTCAAATAATTTCGTAATAACCTTCACAGTCTCTTTGTTCACCAATTGATAAACAGAGTAAAAAATATGAATAACACCAGCATCACAATTCACAGTTGATGCAAGTATCCAAAGGTTTACCCTGTCATGAATGATTTGTATTTATAAAACTAAGATAAGCTTCTAATAGCAACGTTTGATAGGTGTTAGATGCCATTATGATGTCATTGCAAAGCCGTTTATTGGATATAATATCTGTAAGCTTTTCACTAACTTTAGTATCTAGTTAAAGTACAAGTGTAAGTAATATTTTAGTCTTATTTAACTGTACTTAAGCCAATTTTTTTTCTTTACACGACCATGTTGACATTTTTGAATATAGTACCATGGCCTTTGTGTTTGTTATGTAAGTGATTAATTAAGGAGAGCCATTTTTCTTTCACTAGTAAACTATTCTCATCTTCTGATGACATGACAGACCAGTAGAGATGATTAGTCATACTGCGTCCCATTGTTCAGCACTTTCACAATCTTTTTGCTTTCCCAATTTATCAACCTTCTTCTGAAAACCTATATGTATATGCATGAAAAATAATACAGTACATTCCACTACAAATCTATTTCTTGCAATATGCCCCACATCATATTTGTGAACGGTCTCAGGCATTTCCTGAAGCATCCACTTAGACACTTGTATGTGCCAATCAGATACAAACAGTCCTACATCTAAACCTTGGTTCTTTATGAATTCCATTGCTCTGACACATCCTTCTTTCTCCATATTTGCACTTCCTTTCTCCTCATTACTCTATTAA